>NW_023659432.1:5000-20000 GCF_015228065.2 Penaeus monodon
GGGGTTTTGCTTCTGTCTCCGCACCTTTTTAATATATAATCTAAAGAAATTATGAGAGGTCTCTGAGAATTTTGAAGGAACTGTAGATGTTGGAGGATACAAAATATAAAATCTAAGTACCCCAATGTATATTTTTTAATTGCCAGCAGTTCTTGAACTCAACTACTAGTAAAGTTAGAAAAAAGCAAAAAAGGCTGGTTTATTTCTTATGCCAAGAAAACAAAACTATAAAGATTCGAAGAAAAACGAAAATGCTGATGAACATGTTACAATAAATGGAGTGGTTGTGAAATGTAAAAGAGTTCACTTACTTGGAGCTGTTTTTACTAATCCCTATGAGATTCCCGAGATTTTTTTTTTTTTTTTAAAAGTGCCCTGCCCCCCAAAGGCTTTGCGATCAGGGGATTTCCATGTTTTTCTTGGCAATTCAAGCGGTGGTTTTTTGCCTTCCCTTTCCGTTTATCAAGTCACCATTTCTATTTCCGGGGCCTGACTTGCTGTTGTCCGGGGTAAGAAAAATAAACTGCCCCTAGGGTTCCTTTGAAAAAGGATGCACCCTATTACCCCCTATAAGGGTTGCGGTAAAACTGTGGGCAGCAGGGCAGTGGATATTGGTAAAAACACCTTCTTTTCTCTGATTACCCCGGCTGGCGGTAACAGGTGAACTTCCTTCCCCAAGAAAAAAAAGGCGCGACGGTGACTCGAATCCCGTCGTCACTCTTGCGTCCCGATGCTCTCCCCTCCTCAACGCTCACTGGAATAAGAGAATTACCATTCCCAAAAACCCCACATTTTGCCTTCAATAACCTGGAAGCCCAAAGCATTACCTTACGGAAAAAAGCTGAGGTTTTATTGAATCTTCTTCTTCTTCCAAGTGCCCTGTCCCACGGCGTTGCGATCATGGTTTTTTCCCCCTCTTTCTGTCTTTCTTTGGTCTTCAAAGTTCTCATTGCGTTTACCGCCCATCTACTTATCCAATTGCGTCATAGGGTTTTCTGAGTGTTGGGTGCTGAAGATAGAAAAGAAAACAGCAATAGTTTTAACTGGGGTGTTAAAGACATTTTTTTTTTTTTTATTACATTTTTAACGGGAAACAAAAAAAAATAAATGACGAATTGCGAGAAAAATAAATCGTAAGACTGGCTGTTGGACATCTTGAACAAAGGAACAAAAAGTTTATTGGTCTATGATGAGAAAAAAAGTTTTGAAAAAAAACTTCTGACAGGGATGGTGATTGGAAAAACAGGGGAAAGAGGAAAACCCCGAAGCAAGACTGACTCATCAAAATTTTTGCGGGCTGCGATGGTACAGTGGAAAGAAATGAAAGTCGAGTTGAGTGCAAAGGGATGGTGGGAGGTCCACGGCTGCAAAAACTAAAGCATACGTTATTGATGATATTATATATATAAAAGGCCGCGGTGGCCGAGTGGTTAGGATCGGACTAAAGACTGTCAGACGGTAATCTGGTTCGAGGGTTCGGTCCCGGCCGACGCTTTTGTTTCCCTTGGAAAGGAAACTGCACCTTGAAGGGAAATGATTGTGGAAAGTGTGAAGGTTCACTTATCTTGGAGCTGTTTTAATAACCTATATGATTCACCGAGAAAAAAAGAAGAATTCCCATTGCCAAAAACGCCAAAATTTCTCTAAATAACTCTGGAAAACCGAGCTTCCCTTATGGACAAAGCCCCGCGCGTAGAAAGCACGCGCGCTGTTTTACATTTTTTTAGTAAATCAACCTAGGGATCAGGGAGCCCCCACGCCTCCCATGCGGGTTGGGGTTTTGTGCCGCGCGCTGATTATCATCATTTTAAGGGTGGTTCTTCGGGCCCGCCGTGGCCCCACGCTATACTCAATTGCTTTTTTCACGTTGTGATGCCTTGGGGGACGTGGTAGGGTCCCCATTCCTTTCCAGGAGGGGCCCGGGGTTACCTTTTTTAGGTAATCATTCCTCTTTTTTATCCGGGCTTGAGCCACACTGACTTGAGCTGGTTTGGAAAACCCGGGCTAGGTAGGCAATCGGGTGAATTTTCCTTGCCCAAAAAAACAACCGGCGGGCGGTGACTCGAACCCTCGAACTCAGATTGCCGTCGTGACATCTTTAGTCCGACGCTTAACCATTCGGCCCCCGCGGCCTTGACGTCGGGCTTTTCCATTTTTTCTTCGCAATTTTTGAGCGGGGGTTTGCCATTGCCCTTTTCCCCCCGGTGTTTTTTTTTTTTTTTTTTTTTTTTTTTTTTTTTTTTTTTTTTTTTTTTTTTTTTTTTTTTTTTTTCCGAGTCACCCCCTCTATTTACCCGGCATGACGGGGGTGACTTGGTCCCCCAGTGGCAGGCAGGAATCGAGCGCTATTTTATATATATATTTTATATATTTTTAATATTATACGTTTTTAGATTTATTTTTATGTAATTTTTATCATTCACGTAAACTCTATATCTTTTCATTTATACCTTTTTTTTCTTTTTCTTTTTTCTTAGTTTCCCGAGGATAAAGTTAATAACTTCTACATCGTCAAATAAAATTGTACAATATCAAATAGCCAAAGGGAAAAAATTTTTCTAATTGCCCAAATTCAAAAAAGCCCCGAAAGGAAACCAAAATATCGCTACCTCAAAACCCTGGGGGATAATGAAAACTTTCACGTTGGGCCTTCCCAGCAGACCCCGGGAATGGGGGAAGGAAAGAAGGCCCCCTTGAAACAGCTCTTGCAGAAAATTTCAATGACCTGAAACTGTTTTTTAAAATTTTCGCACGCCCTGCAAAAAAACCTCTTTTCATTTTCCCCTTTGCATTTGTGATTGAAAAAAAAAATAGAACCTTTGATGAGTAATCTGATTGACGGGGGTTTTGTTAAAAACGGCAAAATCGTCACATATGGAAAAAGAAGTCTCTATAAGAGCAAAATTAACAGGAGTGCCAGAATGGTGCCGAAAACAGAATCGAATTATTCAAGCCCAAAGAAATTTAAAGGGCTTTTATGGAAAATTTGAAACCGGAGCAAAAATAGACAGGAAAACGTTGCCCGCCCATGTACAGCATACCGGCTTTCACGATTGATTGGGGAACATAAAGGATAGCCTGATAGATACTTTTTGAATAGCAAAATGGTGCTAAAACCCGCCAAGTAAAAAATACCGCATAAAACAATACGAAATTTGATATTTAACCCATGGCTTCCTAACAGGTATTATAGCAATATGAAAATCCGGAAGGGAAAGAAATTCCAAAAGGGAAAAAAAATGTAAACAATGTAAAAGCCTTTGAAGCCTCTCTTTTTGGGTTTTCCGTTTAGCATTGCTTTCAGAAATCACATACACTAAAAATTGGGTTCGAGAAGGGAAACTGCGGGACTAACAGTTCTGTGTGGGATCTGGAAAATAAAAGATATTGTCCCGGGCGGGGGAAAGAGGGACAGATGTTTTGGTTGTCTTCGAGGCCATCAAAGGATTTTTAGGAACTGGGGCTATGAAAAATTAACTTGTCTTCAAACCTCGTCAATCTTTCCACGATTTCAGTTTAACGCTTCCTTTTTCGGACAGGAAATCACATAAAGGAGGACGCGATCTTTTTGGTATTCTTTTTACTACTCTTGATACTTTTCAGTTCTTTTCGAATTTTAACGTCTTGTGGTTAAATCCTTCCATCTTTTACCCCTTCTTCTCGACCTAGCGAATGTTTTTTCTAATCCGTTCCTCAATCAATGGTGATGCAAACCCTGGGCCCGCGTAAATGCTCCTCTTTTCCCTCTGATTCTGCCTTTGCTTTTTTTCTTTTCAAAAGAGCAAACGTATCCAAAACCTTCTCTAAAAGTTCGTAAGTTCCTTTCGCCCCTGGCACCAAGAGAAGTTCGTTGCTTTTTCAAACCAGCGAGATCGGGAGACGGGCCCAAACACGCTTCACGAGTTATTTAGCGTCTGTCCCCCCTCACTGCGCCAAAAAAGTCATTCTTTCAACTATTTTTCCGAGTTAGCTGTAAAAGGTGGGATAACAAGTTTAGCCCGCACGCGCGATGATCAAGTAAAATTTCGGGAAAATTTGGGAAAAATGTGTTGTGGGGTGTGGGTTGTGGGTTGCGTGTGTGTGTGGTGTGTGTGTGTGTGTGTGTGTGTGTTTTTGTGTGTGTTTGTGTGTTGTGTGTTGTGTGTGTGTGTGGTGGGGGTGTGTGTGTGTGTTGTGTGTGGTGTGTACCCCGTGCGTAAAGGGGTGCACATGTGTCTTTTTGGGATGTGTGCGGGTATTTTTAAGGAAATTGTGCTGTATTTCGAAATGAGTGCATATGCTGCTCCAGGTATGGGCTGGATGTAGCTGGATTCGTGTTTGTGTGGTTTGGAGTCTGTAGGGACTCGATCTATTTTCGTGGATTTTTTTGTGTCTTTGTGTTTTGGGGTTTTGTTTAAGTGTGTATGTGTGTTGGGGGTGTTCCCGTTTTGTGCGCGATAATTTTGTGGTGTGTTTGTGAGTGTGCGCTGGGGCATTTTGTATGTTTTTGTGTCGTGTTTGTGATGTGTGTGTGAGCGTGTAGTTTCTCGATCTATTTTTTGTGGATTTTTGGGGTGTCTTTTTTTTTGTGTGTATGTTTAGATCGTGGATAAGTTTTCCTCTGTTATGTGTGTCGAATATTGCTGTGGGTGTTGTTTGTTAGTAGATGTATTGCTGTGCGTGCATGTGCTGTGTTGGTTTTTTGTGGATTTGTGTTTTGTTGTAGTTAGTGTGCCTTTTTTGCTTCATTTGTGTTTGTGTGGTGGTGTGTGTGTGTTTTTTGTGTGTGGTGTGCATGTTGGGGTGGGTGTGTATGGGGGTTGTGTGTGTTCCTGTGTATGTGCGTCGATAAATTTGTGTGTGTTTTGTGAGTTGCGCACATCATGTAGTTTTTTTTTGTGTAGTGTGTGTGTTCTGTGTATTGTGTGAGTTGGGGTTTTTTCATGTTATGCTTTGGTGTCTGTATGTTTGTCGTTGGGTGGGGGTTGCGTGTATGGGTGCGGGGTTTGTATATTTTATATTTTATTAAAAATTTTATATATATTTTATTATTATATATATATAATATATGTTTTGTGTGTGTGTTTGGGGTTTTTGTGTGTGTTTGGGGTGTTTGTTGTGTGTGTGTGTGTGTGTGTGTCGTTGTAGTGCTTGCGTGTTTGTGTGCGTGCCCGTGTGTTGTGTGTGGTGTGCGGTGTGGGGTACGTGTGTGTGTACGTGTGTGTGTGTGTGTCTGTGTGTCTGTGTGTGTGGGTGTTTAAATGATTTGTGCTCTCCTTGTTTGTGTGTGTCTTTGGGGTTTTTTATGTAATTAATGATGTGCGATGTGTCCAAGTGTAAAACATGTAAAACTATGGCAAAATGGCGGGACGTCTTTTTCACAAAAAAACAGGGCGATCTTCTGCCGGTACTCTGTTTGTGAAAAATTCAAAAAGCATAAAACTGTGTGTGTGTGTGTGTGTGTGTATGTGTGCGTGCTGTGGCGTGGTGTGTGTGCGTGTGTGTGTTGTGTGTGTGGGTGTGGTGTGTGTGTTTTTGTTGTGTGTGTGGGGTGTGTGTGTGTTGTGTTTTTTTGTGTGTGTGTGCGTTTTGTGTGTGTATGTGTGTGTGTGTGTGTGTGTGTATTGGGGGCGTGGTGTGTGTGTGGTGTGTGTGTGTGTTTTTGTTGTGTGTGTGTGTCTCGTGTGTGTATGTGTGGGTGTGTGTGTCCCCTTTTGCTGCCTGTGCGCGCCGCGCGGTTGGGTTTTTGTTTGTGTGTGTGTGTGTTTCTTGGGGGGTGGTGTTGTTTTTGTTGTGTGGGGTGTGTGTGTTTTGTGGTTTTGGTGTGTTGTGTGTGTGGGTTTGGGGGTGTGTGTGTGTGTGGGGGTTTGTGTGTATGTGTGTGTCTGCTGTCTGTGTGTACGTGTGTGTGCGGGGGGGTGTGTGTGTCCCCGTGGTTTTTGTGTGTCTGCGCGCGCGGGTTGTGTGTGTGTGTTTCTGTCTGTCGTGTGTCGTGGGTGTGGTGCGTGGGGTGTGTGTTGGTTGTGTGTGGGTGTTGTGGTGTGTGTGTGTGTGGTTGTGGGGGGTTTTTTGTGGTGTGTGTGTGTGTGCTGGTGTGCGGCTGTGTGTGTGTGTGTTGTGCGTGTGTGTGCGTGTGTGTGTGTGGTGTGGTGTGTTGTTTTGTGTGTGTGTGTTTTTGTTGTAATTATATATAAAATAGTTTTTTAATTTTTATTAAAAATATATATACATACCAAACACCCCACAACACACACACACAACACACCACACCACCCAAAAACACACACGAGCGCACACACCACAACAACACGCAGCACACCCCGCACACACACACACACACACACACCACCACACACACACACAACACACACAACACACACACACCACAACACACAACCACGCACGCACACCAAACGTACACACAGCAAAAACCACACCCCACACACACGCGGCGCAACACCACCCACAGACCCACACACCCACGCACACACCGTACACACGACAACAGACCACACATACACACACACACAAAACCACACACACCCACACACACACACACACACACACACACACCCCCACCCACCCCAACCCCACCACCAAAAACCCACACACACACACAGATATACCCACACCCAAAACACACAACACGCGGCGCGCGCACAGAAACAGACAGAAACCACACACCCACATACACACACCACACCACCAAACACATCCACCAAAAACCCACACCACAACCGCACACATACACCAACACACACACAGACACACACACACACACGAACACATACACAAAAACCCAAGACACACACACCACACAAAACCCAACACACACACCACACACCCCCAAACGCACACTACACCACACACCACACATACACACCATACACAACACACACACAACACCACACAACCCCCACACAACCACAACAACACCACACGCACACTACAACAACCACACACACCACACACCACCACCATACACACCACCAACACACACATCTTTTTGCTTTTTTATATTCCAAGTACAGATGTCCCGGGGCAGAAGATCGCCCTTGTTTTTATTGTGCAAAGACATCTCCGCCTTTTGCCATAGTTTTGTACTCTTCATTGTGCCACACTGCACACTCATCTAATTAATAAATACACACGACACAACAAACAAGTGTATGAGCCAAATCCTTACACACACTCCCACACCACAGACCACAGCACCCCACACGTACCACCACTTTTCAACCCCAACCCCACACACACACACACACACAGACACGCAAAAACACGCAAGCACATACCACGCACACACACCACACACACACACACACACACACACACACCACACACAAAACACACACAAATTATATTTTATATTATATTATAATATATATAATATATATATATATTTTTATAATCAAAACCACCCTACCGAACACCCCCCACGACAGACAGACCTAAGAACACACAACAACAATGAAAACCCCAACTCACCACCTACCATGAACACACCCGTACACAAAAACATAATACATGCATTGCGCACACTCACAAACCCCACAAATTTATCGACGCACATACACGGAAACACACACACACACACACATACACACCCACACACACACACCCTGCACACACACACACACACACACACCCCACACACACCACACACACACAAATGAACAAAACCCTGCACCTCAAAACATAACACACAAACACAATCCCAAACCCCACACAACACGTCACATCACGCACATGCACCTACATCTACTAACAAACACACCACACAGACACATATGTCGACACCCCATACACAGAGGCAAACTGTACTCACACAGATCTAAACACGTACACACAAACCCCAAAGACACACACAAATATCCACGAAAATGATCGACGTACCTACACGCTCACACACACCTCACACACACGTACCAAACTACTACATGCACATGCGCACCCCTCACAACCACAACAAATTTATCGACCACATACACAGGTACACACACACACACACAAAACCCACTTAAACACACACACACACCAACACAGACACACACAAATATCCACCGAAAATAATCCCACAGTACCATACAGACTCCAAACCCACACAACCCAGCCATACACATGCATACCTCCACGCCCATAACCGAGCCCGCAACGCAAATCACTTCGAAAATACAAGACACCCAATTCCTTAAAAATAAACCCGGTCCACACATACCCAAAGCACATTGCACCACCGTTACGCACGCCGTCACACAAAACACACACAACACAACACACACACACACACCCCACCCACACAACACACCACACACACCCCCACACACACACAAACCACACCACACACACACACACACACAACCACACCCACAACCCACACACCCCCACCCACTTTTTACAATTTCCGAGATTTCTCTTGATCATCTGTCGGTGACAGGCTCAAACTCTTTATCCCATCCTTTCGCTCTCGGTAACTAGTTGAAAGAAATGCATTTTGGGCCCGTGAGGGGACAGACGCTAAATACCCCTGAAGCGTTTGATTTGGGCCGTCCCCCCGCCCGATCTCGCTTTGGTTCTGTAAAAGCTTTGACTTCTCTTGTGCCCCCTGCGAAAAGGAACTTACGAACTTCTATGAGTAGGTCTTGGAATACGATTGCTCTTTTGCAAGCACAAAAGCAAGGCAGATGCCCGATGAAAAAAACCCGGAGCATTTTACCCCAGAGCCATGAGTTGCATCACCATTATTGAGGACAGCATCTAGTAAAATAGCTAGCTCGAGAAGAAAGGGAAAGATCGAGAAGGATTCACCACAAACGTTCAAAACGAAACGAACTGAAAAATATCAAGAGTAGTGAAAGACTAAACCAGATCCGTCCCCTTATGTGCTTCCTGTCCGAAAAATGGGCGTTACGAATGGGGGTTTTTTGATTGACGAGTTTTTGAAGCAAAAGTTGTTTTTTCATTAGCCTCCAGTTCCTAAATTTCCCTTTTTTGATGCCCTAAAGCCCAAACCAACTCTTTCCCTCTCTCCTGACCAGACGATATTTTTTTTTTTTCCCAGAGCCCACAAACTGTCTAGTACCGCTTTTTTCTTTTCTCGATCCCAATTCTTAGCCCTCATGTATTTCTAAAACGCAATGCTAAGGGAAAAATCCAAAAGAGAGGTTTAAAAGGCTTGACTGCTGTTTCATTTTTTTTCCCTTTGGATTTCTTTCCCTCTCGGTTCTTCATATTGCTATAATACCTGTTAGGAAGCCTTGGTTTAAAATATAAAATTTCTGTATTGTATTATCGCGTATTTTTACTTGGCGGGTTTTCTAGCACCTTTTCTGCTATTCTAAAGTATTATCGGCTTCCTTTTTATGTTCCAATCATTCTGAAAGCCGGGATCTGTACTGGGCGGGAACGTTTTCCTGTCTATATTGCCCTGGTCGAATTTTCCAAAATCCTTAAAATTTCCCGGTGCTTAATAAATCTTTATTCCTGTCTTCGGCACCTTCTGGCACTCCGTTAAATTCTCTTCATAGCAACTTCTTTTTCCCATTGTACATTTTTGCCCTTCTTAACAAAAACCCCCCGTCAATCAGATTACTCATCGGTGTTCTATTGTTTTTTTTTAATAAAAAATGCAAACCGGAAAAAGCAAAGTCTTTTTGCAGGGGGTGCGAAAAATTAAACAGTTTTTTACGTATTGCACTTCTGCAAGAGCTGTTTTAGCGGCCTTCTTTCCATTTCCACCATTGCCGGGGGTGCATCGGAAGGCCCAACGTGAAGCTTTTTTATCACCATGGTATTTATGGTAGCGATACTTTGCTCCTTCTCTGGCTCTGTTTTTAAGTTGGGCAATTTCACTTTTACCTTTGGGTATTTTGATATCGTACATTTTTTTTTGTATCAGATATTAGAAGTTATTACTTACCCTGGAAAACCCAAAACAAAGAAAAAGAAACAAAGGTATAATGATGAAAAGTATGATTTACGTAAAATGATAAAAAATTACATATAAATAAAACAAAAAAGTATTATATATAATAAAATTTTAAAATTTATATATATATATCAGCGCCTCGTTTCCCCGCCCACCACTGGGGACAAGTCAGCCCAAGTCAGTGCCGGGTAAATAAATGGTGACTCGGAAAAAAAAAAAAAAAAAAAAAAAAAAAAAAAAAAAAAAAAAAAAAAAAAAAAAAACCCCGGGCGGAAGGCAATGGCAAACCACCGCTCTAAATTGCCAAGAAAATCATGGAAGCCCATGATCGTCAAGGCCGCGGTGGCCGAAGGGTTTGAAAGCGTCGGACTCAAGACCTGTCACGACGGCATCTAAAGTTCGGGGTTCGAGTCACCGACCGCCGCGTTGTTTCCCTTGGGCAAGGAACTTCACCTCGATTGCCCAAACCTAGCCACTGGTTGCCAAGCCAGCTCAATCAGTGCTGGTCTCAAGCCCGGATAAAATAAGAGAGAATGATTACCTAAAAAGGTAACACCGGCACTCTCCGTGGAAAGGAACTGGGGACCTACCACGTACTCACTCCAAGAGCATCACAACGTGAAAACGCAATTGAGTATCATGCTGTGACCACGGCGGCTCAGAAAATGAACCTACCGTTAAATGATGATAATCACGCGCGTGCAAAAACCAATCGCCGCATGGGAGTGCGTGGGTGCATCCATGCATCCATGGGGTTCGTTTTTACCTAAATCATGTAAATCACGCGCGTGCTTACATACGCGCGGGGCTTTGTCCATAAGGTAATGCTTCGGTCTTTCAGATGTTATTGAGAGAAATTGTGCGTTTTTGGCAATGGCAATTCTCTTTTTATCTCCGGTGAATCATCATATGTATTAGTTAAAACAGCTCCAAGATAAGTGAACTCTTTCACACTTTCCAAAATCATTCCATTCCAAGGTGCGTTCTTGCCCAAGGGAACAACGCGTCGGCCGGTGACTCGAACCCTCGAACTCAGATTACCGTCGTGACAGTCTTGAGTCCGATGCTCTAACCCTCGGCCACCGCGGCCTTATATATATATATATATCATCAATACGGTATGCTCCATGTTTGAGCAGCCGTGGACTCTCCACCATCCTTCGCCCTCAACTCGATCTTGCACTTTTCTTTCCACTTGTACCATGTCAGCCCGCAAATATCTTTGATGTAGCTCAGTCTTGTCTTCGGTTTGCCTCTTCCTCTGTTTCCTATCACCATCCCTGTCAGCAAGTTTTTCTCAATACTTTACTTCTCATCATATGACCAATAAACTTTATTTTTCCTTTGTTCAAGATGTCCAACACCAGCCCTTTACGATTTATTTTTCTCAGCACTTCGTCATTCATTTTCTTTCTGTCCAGTTAATATGTAATAAAAAAAAAAAACTTGTCCTTTAACACCACAGTTCAAAACTATTGCTGTTTTTCTTGTCTATCTTCTTTAGCACCCAACACTCAGAACCATATGACGCAATTGGCATAATAGATGGACGAGTAAACGCAATGAGAACTTCTGAAGCCCAACGAAAGACAGAAAGAGGTGGAATCCATGATCGCCAACGTCCTTGTGGGGACAGGGCACTTGAGAAGAAGAATGAAGGTTCAATAACCTCAGCTTTGTCCGTAAGGTATGCTTTGGTCTTTCCAGATGTTATTAAAGGCAACTGTGGCGTTTTTTGGCAATGGTAATTCTTCTTATCTCCAGTGAGCGTTGACTGAGTGGTTAGAGCATCGGACGCAAGAGTGTCACGACGAGGATTCGAGTCACCGGTCAGCGCCTTTTTCTCTTGGGCAAGGAAGTTCACCTCGATTACCTGCCTAGCCGCTGGGTAATCATAGAACTGAAGGTGTTTTTCACCATATATCCACTGCCTGCTGCCGACAGTTTCACCGCAACCCTGGTATAGGGAGCTAATAGGGTGCTACCCTTGTTCAAGGGAACCCTGGGTGCAGTTTTATTATCTTTCCCCGGGACAACAGTCCAAGTCAGTGCCGGGTAAATAGAAATGGTGACTTGATAAACGGAAGGCAATGGCAAACCACCGCTCTGAATTGCCAAGAAAATCAGGGAAAAATCCATGATCGCCAAGGGTCCTTGTGGGCAGGGCATTTGGGAAAAAAAAAAAAAAAAATCTCCGGTAAATCTCATATGTATTAGTAAAAACAGCTCCAAGATAAGTGAACTCTTTCACATTTCCACAACCACTCCATTGATTGTAACATGTTCATCATCGCTCATTGTCGTTTATCTTCGAATCTTCATAGTCTTAGTTTTCTTGGCTTTAAGAATAAACCATCCTTTCGCTTGTTTCTCAAACTTTATCTGGGTAGTTGTAGTTCAATGATACTGCTGGCAATTAAACTATATCATTGGCATATCTTAGATTTGATATTTTGTATCCTCCAACATCTACAGTTCCTTCAAAATTCTCTAGAGCACCTCTCTAATTGCTTCAGATTATATATTAAAAAGGTGCGGAGACAGAATGCAACCCTGTCATACTCCTTGGTTTTACTTCGAACCTTCTGTTAACCCTAAGTGGTTCTTACAGTTTCTTGTTGTTGGTCATACATGGTTTTATTAGTTGGATGATGTGTTTGGAAATTTCATATCGTTTTATGTTATTCCAGAGGATCGTGATCAACAGTATCAAAAACCCTCAAGTAAACGATGAAACACAGGTTAGGTCTTTCTTTAGTTCTCTATTTTTCTCTATGATCAATTTTTTGATTTTAGAATCTGGTTTCTGGTACTTTTTCCTGGGCGAAAATCTGCTTTTTCGTCTGCAATTTCTTTTCTTAACTTTAACTTCATTCTTTCAGCAATAATTTCCACAAAATTTTGCTGCTGTGACTTATTAATGCAAAGTTTCCTGTTATTGTTGCATTGGGTGCGTCACCTTTCTTAGGTATGGGAGTAAAGACTGATTTACTCAGTCTTCTGGCCATCTTCTTTTATTTCCATGATGATCATTTGTAGAAGTATTCAACATTTTCGCCAGCATTCTTGATTAGTTCTGCTGTTATTTCATCTATTCCGGCTCTTGTTATTCTTTAATTCTTTTATGGCTTTTATAACTTCGTTTAGCAGTGGCGGTGGTTCATATTCGCTGTCCATTGTTGTTGTTGAAAATTTATTCTTTTTGTATAAGTTGGAACAAAATTGATTTCCCTCTATCTTTTGACTTCTTTTTTCCCTCACATAAAACTAGTCCTCTTCAGTTATGATAGTGTCCATTGTAGGTTTTTAAATTTTCTTCTAATTTTTCGTACTCCTTGGTAGAGTTCTTTAGTTGTCTTGTTGATAGAACAGTTTTCAATTCTCTGGCAATGTTCATTTAAATATTTTTTCCTTTTCTCGTCGCAATAATCTTTGAATTTTTGTAATTTTGGTTTTTGTAAATTACTTCTTCCCAAATGGATTATTGACACCCCTTTTATTTTAAGCATCTTCTCGCTTCAATTTCACTTAGTGTTTCTTCAGATATCCAGGGGGAATTTGTCTTTTTCTTTTGGCAATAGTTTTCCTAAGCAGCGTCCCAGGAGTTCTTTTCCTTCTTTCACAACTCATTTGCTGTTTTATCATCTTACATCGATTGAGTAATTCAAATTTGTTTTGACACTGTATTCTATTAATTGTTGTCAAGAGTTTTCGTTTTTTCGAGCTTTAGAGGTGGTGTTGGACGCTCCATCTTTTTGAGTCTTATTTGAAAGTCAATAGTTAGTAGTTGGTGGTTCACTGTTGCAGTCGGCACCAGGTTTTGTTTTGGCATTTTTTATACAACTTTCCCATTTCTGGTTCAACACAATGTAGTCAATTTGGTTGCGTGTTCTTTTGTCTGGTGTACAAATCTCTTGGATGGTGTTGGAACAATGTGTTGGCTATAACTACATTATTTGTACTTTCTCTTTTCTTCTCAAGTGCACTGTCCCCACAGGACGTTGGCGATCATGGATTTCCCCCTCTTTCTGTCTTTTGTGGTCTTCAAAAGTTCTCGTTCCGTTATACTCGTCCATCTACTTATGCTTACCGTGTAGGTTAGTCCTTTTTTCGGCCCCCGCTTCGTTTTCCATCGATCTTGCCTGTCATGCTAACAGTTCTAGCTCTTCTTTTCGCATTACGTGTCCCAAAAATTCCAACTGTCTCTTTCGGATGTTCTTCAAAGAAAACGCTTTGTTCCTGCTCTCTCCAGCACCTCCTGGTTTGACATTTTATCTGTCCAAGATTTGTCTATGAATTCAATTAAAAACTTCACCCTTTCATTTAATATCTCCAAGGCCGAATTTCCACAGATGTCATTTAATAAAACATTTTTGCCCTATTTGGCCGTTGAGGTTCTCCCATAATTACTTTTTACATCTCTGTTAGGGATTGTGTCTAAAGTTTCTTGGAGAGTGTTATAAAAATTTCCATAAGGACTGCAAACCTTCTGCTACCTCACCCTGGTGCGCTGGTAGGCTGAGTGCATCTTATCTGGATACAGATACCTCCTGCAAGTCCTGTCTGGAACTCGGCCCCTATTTCGGTGTTCACTATAGGGATGGAGACACTTGACTCCTGCTGGGAGGGTTTGAGCTTGGCCATCCTTTTGACCGTCCTCAGTTTTCGCCGTCAGGTAGCGTGATTGAAAAAGTTGTGAGGTAGGGTTTGACGAGGTGTCCTCCTGCAAGAGATTGTATGCCTCAAGACAAAGGCTGTGCGGGCTCGAGACGACACCTTGAGCAGCTCACGGAGGGACACGTCACAAAATCACACACAATCACAGCCATACTCGACTCGTGTATGGGTTTGGGCTAATACATAATGGACATAAGCCCCAACTGGAGAAAAAAACGACTTAATAAACACTAGTAAAAAATATTAAAAAAGTAACATTTAGAGAAAGAATGCATGATAAAATCACACTGCACGAGAAGGGATTAAAAGCAAATAATTGAAGAAATCGGGGTTAGAAATAAAATGCGTTTAAGAATGCTTAATAAAAGGAGCCCAGTTAAAACTGAAGTAAAATGATGACAATGTTAACAAGTTGA
>NW_023659433.1:0-21358 GCF_015228065.2 Penaeus monodon
CAACACTCCTGCTGGCCTCCCTTGGTGTTTTCTTTATGAAGATTGGTAGCTTCACTCCTGTTTATAACGTTTTTCCCCCTCCTCGAAACTTTAATGGTAGTAATGGCTTGGATGAAAATTTAGCAAACGGAAAACATAAACACTAAGGAAGTTATAATGAAAAGTTAATATTTAATAATAACATAAACAGAAATGATAATAAAAGATTGAAAAGTAACACAGTGAATTTCACCAATAAAATTTTATAAATGGTTTAAAATTGTCCATTTAAGCAATGGTTCTGGCAAGAATATTTTTCCCTTTTTTTTATTTGATTTTCCGTTTTCCGGCAGTTTTATTATAATAAGAGCTATTACTTGGAACCTCATTTTTTCAAAAAAAAAGCCACCTAAAACTAATCCCTTTTGGGCCTAAAAAATAATAATTCGCAACAAATTTATTTTTGGGCCTCAAAAAAAAATGGCCCTGCGGAACTAAATAAGATTCAGCAAAAAAACGTTTTTTAGCCCAGTCAGATTGGCACCGTGAGATATCAGATTATAGCCTAAGAATACATAATTATTGTTTTTTGTCCTAATTTTAAACTTTGGTTATTTTGCTTTCCCTAACTTTTTACCGAAGTAAAACCCAAAAATTTTCCCTCTCTTAGTTTATGATAATTAAGGGCGGTTTTTTTTTTCCTTAACCTTTTTAAACACCTGTCAGATTTTACTCTTTTGGAAAAAAAGTTCCCAATTTTTACTTTTTTTTTGGGGTTTTTTTTCATTACAACCTATAATTAACAGTGAAAAGCCTTAACCTTGGTTTTTTATGTTGTAACTTTTGATTCCTTCTGGGTAAGGATTTTCATTTGCGATTTAGAATTTCCTTAATTAGGGAAATAAACTTTAGCAGATGCCTAAATAATTGAATTACCGGTTTTTTAGTTGAGATTTCATGATAATCAATATCAAAAGGCTAAAAACCAAATTATTTTTTTTTTCTTTAAAGCATCGCAATTTATTACACACCAAATAAATAGAAAAAATGTTACTTTTTTTTTTTTTCATATCCCGAAGAATTTGGATCGATAATGACTGGAAAGTTTTTTTCACGAAATATTCCCTGTGAATGAAAAAAAGATCCAACAGACCCCAACAGGTTCCAGATTTTTTAGTATCATCATGGGTGTAATCAGTTTTGGGGCAAAAAACACCCATACACACAACAAAAGCAGAAACTCACAACGCAATATGTTGGTTATTAATGTATCTATTTTCGATCGCTCTCCCTATATATTTACAAAATATTATATTTTTATATGTTATATACAATATTCCCAAACCCCAACAACACAACACAAATACATAATGCATTACATATATTTTTCATAATTCCCATATTGTAACATGTATATATTGTGAAACGTAATAAAATTAGATAATATATTATTAAGATATATTATATATATTATAATTATATTATTATAATATAAAATTTTATATACCATATTATCTGCACAACATAAATTTTTTTAAAACAATATCGGAAACACAGGTTTTTTTTTTATAGAATCAATAAGGAATGAGAAATGTGTAAAAAAAGAAGAACACATGAAGAAAAAATCCGAAAGTGGAATACCATTCCAGCCCTCGTTCCCCCCGTCATTTTAACTTTTTGTTTTTATAATTCTGTTTTTTCCGCCCTTATGATAAAATTAAACGTCACCTTTGTTTTTTTTTTTTTTTTTTTTTTTTTTTTTCTCCATGCCTTCTGAAAAAATGACGTGTGCCCCGCTTCATGCCACATCAAAAAAAGTTCCCCCATAGACAAAGTTAATATAAACTGGTGCCGCAAACAGTAACTGAACCAAAACACACAACAAAACCGCTGTTTTTGGTGGGGGGCCAACAAGCGCAAAGGTCCCGCTGTTTACCCCCAAGATGAAAGTTATTTGGCAAAGGTAGATTTAGCGATTTTTTTTCCATATTTTAAATCTTTATTTTAGCATCTTTTTTTTAAATTTTTTTTTAAAACCCGCCCTTCAAACACTCCCTGTTTCACACATTACGAATTAAAAGGAATTTGTTTTTTTTTTTAACTTGAACAGTTGGGAGTATTTAATGAATATTGTATGGTTTCCATAACACACAAACATATGTTAATTAAACATTGTACATGTATATCTAATGTATTACAGATTTTTTTTTAGATATATTTTTTTTTTTTCCTCATTTTTTTTAAATATCTAAAAGCCGAAACTAAAATTTATGACTTTTTTTCAGTCAGGCGTTTTTTTTTGTTTTGTGGGCTCTTTGGCGGCCTTTTTCACCGTTTTTTTGCCGCTTCCGAGTTGAGAAAAAGCCCGAAGAGGCGGAGCCCAGCTTGAATGCTAATCCGTTTTCTAGATACCAATTCCCATCCTTTACAACATTAAAAATTAACAATACCCAACCAAAATCTAACCAGAGATATGCAAGCCCCCCCCCTCTTTATCTCCCCTCCATGGTTTCCCATGTAAGGGCATTTCCCCAGCGTTTTTTCCTTGGGCTAATGCACACTTCCCCCCGTTCGTAGCCTAACCATCAGAGGTCCCTGGGCCTTTTCCGGATTTCCTGGAAAAGCCAGCTGATGCCCCCTGAGCGCACCGTCTGGTTTTTTTTTTTTTTTTGCCCTTACTCCCCCCTTCCACAACTTTACACCCCCCAGTTTGCACCCCGTCCCCTACGCTTCCTTTACAAGCGGTTTTTTCACGGGTTACGCACAAATAAGGTCCTGGCCTGAAGCCCCTTGAAAAATGCTTCTCATGGAATCTCTCATGAATCCCTAAACAGCCCCACACTTCCATTACCTTTACGGAGGGGGCCACCTCCAACCATGGGGGCCCTTTCCTACAAAGAGGTTCGCGGACCCCTTGAAAGCTGGAGGCCCTTTTCCACCTGGTTTTGTTATTATTCTACACCTGTTTGGTACAAAATGTCCAGTTTTTTTTGTGTGGTCCCCTACCGGCCCAATCTAATAAATCTTACAAGGAGGTCCCCCCCCCCCTGGCAAACCAACCCAATCCACCCTCCAATAACACTCCCCCCGTGCAAACCTACAGAACCCCCCTGTTGCTCTTTACAAACCCCCCCGTACTTACTAACAGGGAAGGACCTGAACGATTTTTTTTAGCCGATAAATGGAGGCATCCGGTGTGGTTTTTTTAATTTAAAGATAAAAATTGTCCCAGCAAATTTTCACTTGTTATCTGAAAGTCTAAATTGATTTTTTACCCAGCCTTTAATAGTGGTTTTTATAAACTTTTTTGTTAATTGAAAAAATAAAGTTAAAAAACTAATGCCAAATCACCAATCTTTGTTTAAAAGAGAAACTCTGTTTGTTTTAATATTTAAGCCTGACACATTAGTTTTTTTTTTTATCTTCCTGTTTCCCTATAATTGAATAATTACTGGATAATCAGTTAAAATGCCCACACTATAATACAATAAATGTTGGGGTCCCACATAAAAAAAAAAGGACCAAATTGTAGTAACATTCCAAACAACAATAAAAATGATAATGTGTTAAATGAAATAAATGGAAACATACACGATTATAAAATGGTTAAATTGATGATGAATGAATAAACAATAATTATGGTTGGTTTTTTTTTTATAATAATAATACAAAACAACTAATAATACCAAGCGCTAATTTAATTTAAGTAATTAATAACCACCAACCTCAACCAATAACAATAATAATGGCAATAACACTAAGATAATAATTAAAATAATGAAAAAAATGAATAATAAATAGTAATTTTAATTATAGCAGTAAAGTGAATAATTTAGTAACCAACCACTGACAAATAAATGGAAGGTGTTTTAATAAAACTTAAATCATTTACGTTATTTTATTAATTAAAAAAAAAAAAATTTAGCATTAAAACCAGTACCTATAGAAATGAATGGGGGGTAATAACCATCCAAACAAGAACATATGATGATAATAATGAATTTAAATGATAATAAGAAATACTAAACCAAACCTAATTAACAACTATAAATCATTATAATTTTTTAATATTTTTACAATGAGTAATGGGTAAAGAATTATTAATGATAATATTTAATAATGAAATTTAATGGGTTTTAAACTAAATCATAGCAATGGTTAATAACAGTAGTGAATAAGATAAAGCCATTAAAGTAAACAACTAATGGATAAATAATGATCATGTAATAACCAAATAAACCATAATAACAATTAAACAAGAAGCCATTACAATATAACAAAAGTAAATACGGCAAAATAAAATTTTAAAGAACAGGAATAGTGATAATAAGGAAAAAACATAATAAAAAATGAAGAATGTTTTGTTTTGAAATTAATTAAGGGCCCATAACAAAAAAGCAATAATTTAATAAAAGTTTTATATTAGTGGATGATGGTTGGAATTCAAGAAATATTGCATAACTTTTACCTTAAGGTCCCCGTATAGGCCCCATTTTTTTTCCCCCCTAATTCTTTTTTGTATCCTTTTGCTCTTGACTGGCCCAGGCCTTGAGGACTCCCTTTGGGTTTTTTTGGCTCAGCCAAATTGGAAAATATCGGTTTTTTATTTTGAGACACCGTGCGAGTTTTTTTTTGAAAATTTTTTTTAATAAGGGGAATATTGAACTTTTAAAACTTAGATGTCACCATTTTTTTATTTTTTTTTCTTTAAAAATAATGTATGGTAATAGAAGATAAATTACAAGAAGAAGTGAACCATTTGGTGTTCCCTAATTATTAATGATAAGTTAAATATAAAATCCAGGAGCCCCTGAATAATACTTAAATTGGGTAAAAATTTAAGTTAAAATAAATAAAAAGTTTAATGAGATAATCACAGTGTTTATATATGTATGTGAATCTATTTTTTCATAGATTGTTTTCCGCCACAAACATACATTACGTTAGTTTTACATTATGTATACGCGCCACATATGGTAATGTTGCGTAAATATATATGTTTATAATAAAACTGTATTTATCTTTATTATTATTACACACTTATATTATACTACATGATAATACATACCACCCCGCCCCAAGCAAGACATATATTTTATCTATCTATCCCCTCTATCCCTTCTCTCCTCTTTACATTATATACATAACACCAGAAACATACCATACTTTTTCAATATAAATACATATATGCATATACAATAATACATTACTCATACACACATACCATACCACACACACCCCAAACTCAAACATAAAACACACATAATACACCCCATTACACACACACCATATACATATATTCAGTACGTAAATTTTAATGTTTTGTTAAATATCTATATGGTACACCACATACACATAGTAACCTTTTTATCATATATTTTACTGTATCATAAGAATAGGAACTTCTTTTATTATTAAGCTTTCACTTGGTCCCTTAACCTTACCCTTACAGCGTTTTCCAACGGTAAACCACAGAGGTCTGCCTTGAAGGGTTTGAAATGGTTTTTTTTTCCCCTCAAAAATGGGCCCTTCCCCTCCCATGGAATTCCTACAGCAAAAACACTCCCCCCCCTTACCCTTTTTTTTTTAAAGGAGGCCAAAAAACCCAACCCTGGGCTTTCTAGCCAAGAGGTGTTTTTTTGCGGACCCTGAAGCTGAGCCGAAGCTTTTTCCCACTTGGTTTTTTTTTTATTATTCTGGGCGGCCTTCTGTTTTTATGTTTCCCTAGTTTTGTAACCTTTACGTCCAATGTTTTGTACAAGGGCCCCTTTACTGAAAAAGCTGAAAGTTAGAACCATCCAACCTCAATACGCTCCGAAAGAACTAAGAACCAAGTTTTCCTCTTTAACCAACCTCCGGAAATATTACCAAAGAATGAGAGGAACCTTTTTGGTTTTTTGAAATTTTAGAGCCGATAAGTTTTAGTGGTTTTCCATAAATGAAATAGGAAAAATTAAGATTA
The DNA here is from genome assembly GCF_015228065.2 of Penaeus monodon. Lineage (NCBI taxonomy): Eukaryota > Metazoa > Arthropoda > Malacostraca > Decapoda > Penaeidae > Penaeus > Penaeus monodon. The sequence goes on from NW_023659433.1 coordinate 5,942, forward strand.
GGTTGGACATTTTTTTCCCTGTTTTCAACATTAGAGGATTTTTTTTTTAATGTAATAAGTTAGAAATCAAATTGCAAAGCCTAATTATTCATGGAGAAATTTTTGATTTAAACCCTTTTCCATAATGGAAATTTTTCATCCATGGGATTACAACCGTTTTACCTGGTTGTCCGCCCCCTGTTTTTTTTTTTTCTTTTTTTTGTAAAACGTAAAAGACTTACAATATTAAACTTGGTAAATATATTTTCCCCCATTGTGGGGGATGAAAATTACAAATATTAATTATAATTGTAAATTAGTAAAACTAAAAATAGTTTTTTATTTCCCCATTTTGCTTCCCTTTTTAATCTTCTAGGTTGGGTGGGACAATGGCTTTTTTTTTCTGTTTTTTTTCTTTTTCTTTTGCTTTCTAAATTAACCCACTGTTGGCAAGAAAAAGCTGGTTGGGGTTTTTATCATCCCATTTGTTTTCGAAGAATTTTTTTGAACAAACGCCAAGGTTTTTTTTTTAGGCAAATTGCTAAGTTTTTGTGGGTTTATGCCCCCCTGGTTCGCTTTAATTTTTAGCTTGTAAAAACAAGGGGAGTTTAAAATCTCTTCCTAAAAAACCTAAAATAAATCAACCGCAAAATTTTCAGTCCCGGTAAATTAAGTATTGCTTGGAGCCACTTTTTTGGTAACAAACAGAAATTCCGTTTTTTTCAACAATGTTTTTTTTTAATTTTTTTATCTCAAATACAAAATTTATTACCTATGATAAATCTACAGACAAAAAAAAACCATACCAGGTTACAAGCTTTTTTGAAAACACAAAATAAATTACATGGTAAAGGTTGCAGAAACAACTCCAAAACCTAAGGTTTTGGTAAAATTAATTGCACCCTAATAAGGAACTATGGATATACTTTTAAATTTTTGTTTTTGTATTAAAACCCCTCGAAAGTTTTTAATAAACATTTAAATTCGGGAAGATGACTACTGTTTTTTTATCATGATAACATAGTCCCCCGCCATCCGTTTTTTAACATTACAAAATTATAAAAAATATATACCATACACATTTTTACTAAATTATGTATATATAAACATTACAACAAAACATATGTATAGGTTGTGGGTGTTGCCCGGTAAAATGCAAATTGTAATAGATGTGTATTGCCAACAACAGTACAACACATAAATAACTCATGTATGTGGGTGTTGGTTTTTTTTTTTTTTTATATTATTAAGGAATTGAAGTGTTAATCCTGCATTGTTGTGCGGGTCCCTTGCGCAATTGTTGGTGGCGTGCAGAAAATTCGTTCCGTGGTGGTGGTTTGGTTGGCTTATATAATTAATAATTTATATATATTTTATTAGATACAAATATTATAGATATAATATATATATATAATATTACGGCATGCAACAAAAACAATATCCCATACATAAAATAAGTTAAGACAGCCGCTGCACACACACCAAAACCACACACCACAACACACACACCACCATCACACACCAACAAACACACACACACACAACACACACACAACCAACAAACACACACCACGCAACGTTTAATATGTTGTATATATTTGATGTATTATTTTTTTTTTTTGTGGTGTGGTTGGGGGAGCGTGTGTGTATATTATTATATAATACCAGTTACATTATATTTATATAACATAAATTGCATTATTTAAAATTGGATTTTTATTGGTTACCATGCATCTATTATAATAATCCTATCTATATATAATTATATACTTTTATATTTTATTAATGTTAAAATGTTACGGTGTGGTGGCCATTAAAAATTGTGTATATATATCTTTTTTTTTTTACATCGGTTAAAATATTTTTATTTATTTTTAATGTTGTTGAAAAAAGTTAATGTACAAATGGCTTATGGTATATATATAGAGAGAGAAGTTTTTTTTGTGGCCGGGGGTCTTATTTATAATTTATTTATTGTTTAACATTGCAAATGGTTTATATAATTGTTGTACGGGAACACATCGTTTATCTTCCCAATGTATTAAGTTTTTTTTTCCACTTTTTTTTTCATAGTTTTCCCCTCCTTTTATTGGGTATTTATTTTTTTTTTTATGGCATTTTTTTTTACAGGAAATTTCTACTCCTTAAGATAATAACAGTTCCCTGGATAGCATTAAAACACAAAGAAAAATTGGAAATAATTAAAAAAAAAATCTTTACTGAAAAATTAGGCAGCGCCTTTTTTTTCCCCATTGTTTTAAAGGACCCTCCTTTAAGGCACTTTAATACTCATCCCCCATAAAGGGTTTCCCCAAAACCCATGTATAAATTTAAAACCTGGTTTTGCGGCAAATAGGTAAAAAATTTCTTCAAACAACACACAGACTTCCTGTTTTGTGGCAACAAATACAAACGTGTTCTTAGTTCCCCAAAGAATGAAAGTTTTATTTCGGTAAGTGAATTTTTTGGCCAATCTTTTTTCAATTTTGTAAAAAACCCTTGGCAAATTTTTTTAAGCGTAATTTTTGTCTCTCACACATCACCAAGAAATTAAGCTTTTCCCTTTTTCAATCTTAAATTTTATTGTCCCCCCCTAGCAAACATTTATTTTTTTTTTTTCTAAACGCATTACCCTTTATAAATACCATTCCGCACAATTTTATTATTATTTATTTGTTATTTATTTAAAATTATTAATTATTGTCCAATTATTATTATTTATAATTATTATTATTATATGTAACCGCAGAATAAAAATGATTTTCAAAGGTATTTTGTTTGCTCCTTTCAGCTGCCCTGTTTTTGCCGCTTTCCGCAAGTTTGAGAAGCGAGAGGGCGGAGCCCCCACTTATGCCCCTCGTACCGTTGGGTCAAATACGCAAATTCCCCCAACCTCCCAAACAGGAAATACGGGAAACCATTCGAAATCCTTCAAGAAGGATTTCCTACCGAGACCTGAAAGCCGGACGCTGAGCCCCTCTTATCGTCCGCACGGTCCATGTAAGGCAATTTTCAACGTTCCTTGGCAAAACCTATACACACTCCGTTGGTAAGTTTAACAAATAAGAAAAGGTTCTGGCCCGATCCCCTAAAAGTCCTGGATTGCTGAAGTGGCCCCTTCCTGTTTTGTTTAGTCTTTTCTCGCTCAACTTTAAAACCCACCAACCTGCGCACCCCGCCCTTACGTCCTTTCCTTACAGCAATTCACGTGTTTACCCGCAAGAGGTCTTGCTGAAAAGCTGAAATTTGGCCTTTTCGTCCATGGAACCTCTTCCCCAATGGAAAAAATCTACAGACATACTCCCCCCCCTTATTTTTTACGGAGTTCCCACTCGCGCCATGGCCTCCTTACAAGAGGTCCCCCCTGCGGAAAACCCCCTTGAAAAGCTTAGGCCCAGAGGGGCCTTCCACTGGGTTATTCTTCCCCCTCACCTAATCTATGGTTCCCCGTTTTTGTGGCCCCTTACCATCCCCCCCAGATCTAAACAAGAAGAAATTCTTGCGCTGAAGCCCTGAAGGCGACAACACCACCCCAATACGCCTTCAATGGTGCAAAAACTACAGAAACCTGCTCCATACTTTTACCCAATCTCAAAGTAACTTTTAAACTAAACCGGAGAGATATTAGCCCGATTGGAGTTTTTTAGTGTTTGTGGTTGTTTTTTTTTTTTTCCAAAAAATTTTAAAAATGGGAATAATACCAATTTTGTAATTTTTTTTATTTTTTTTTCCCCATTAAAGATTAGGTTAACTACCTAGCTAGAAATTTGGAAAAAAATTTAATACCCTCCATCCAAATAAATTTGTAAAAATTCATGAAAAATTACCATCCCCATGGGGAAGATAGCACTTTGGCCTGGTTCCTGTTTTGTTCCTAATGAGATTTTTAGCTTCCCCCAACTCTTGATAAAACGTTTACTCTTCGAATTCCTTATGTTAATAACGCTGATGAACTTAGCAACGGACAGTAAACCAACTAAGGGGTAAGTAATGAATGTTTTGAAAATAAATGACAATAAATTACAACCCAAAAAAGATAAAAATACAAAAATAATGGAAAAGTACACAATTGAATCTCCAAATAAAATTTATAAAGTGGTTTTTTAAAGTTTTTTTTTCAATTTAGCAATGTTTTTTTCTTGGAAGAATATCTTTTCTATTTTTTTATTGGATTTCGTTTTTTTCGAACTTTTCTTAATAGTTTTTAGTACTGGACGCATTTTTGTCAAAGAAAAAATGGCAAAATTTAAAATTAATTTCCCTTTTTTTGCCCATTATAAAATATCGCACACAATTTTAAATTTTGGGCTGCCCAAAAAAATGCTGGCGAAGCTAAATAAAATGTCCAAGGCCCACAGTTTTTTTTTTTTTAGCCAATAAGAATTTGCACCGTGAAGATATCAGATTATAGCGTAGATACACAATTAAAATTTTTTGTTCCCTAAAAAATTTTTAACTTGGTAATAGCTTCCTAACTTTACCAGAGTAACACCAAAATTCCCCCCTCCTTTTTAGTTTTTATGAATAACTAACGTTTTTTGTTCCCTGTTTTACCTTTAACAGCTGTCAAGAATTTTTAACTCCTTTTGGAAAAAGTCCAATTTAATTTTTAATTTTTTTTTTTTTGGTTTTTTCAAATTTACAACCTATAATTAAAAGTGAAGCTACTTGGGTTTGATGGTTGTACTTTTTTTGATTTTTTTTTTTTTCCTCTGTAAAAAGGGTTTTTATTTCCCCATTTGTGATAGAAAGCTAAAATAGGAAAGAATAAAAACTATACAGTTTGCTATTAATGATAAAGTTGGGGTAACGTAATTAATGATATCAATTACTTAAACTAATTTTTTTTTATATCAATCCAACATTCATACACACATTTGTACAGAATCTTTTTTTCATAATCCGAAATAATGGAATTCCGAGTAATACTGGAAGTTTCACGAAATTGTCCCTGTTAAAATGAAAAATTGATTTACCAAAACCAGACCCAACATTTCTTATGTTTTAGTATTTAATCAGGGGGTAAATCAGTTTTGCACAAAAACATACAACACACAAACCCACAAACGCAAAACAAAGCAATTTTATTGGAAAAATTAATTGTATCGATTTCCCCCGAAAAAAAAAGGATCTCTATAAAACATTATATTTAATCATAATATTTTATGAACATTATCCACACCACAAAACACACAACAACACAAATTAATATAAGCAAAAGTACATATATTCCATGGTTTTTTCCCCATATTAACATGTTATATAATGTGAAACGTATAATAATTTAATAATATATAAATATATCTAATATATATTATATTATAAATAATTTTATACATATTATATAACAATCCATACATATTTCTCACATATATTATATATATAATTCAATACAAATTTATACACACATATCTTTTACATATTCGGTACCCAGGTTTTTTAAATAGAAATCATAAGGGAATGAAAAATGTGTTTAAAGAAAAAAGAAGACAATTAGAAAAAATAAATCGAAAGGGTTGGGGGGGGGAAAAAATACTTTTTCCCCCGCCCTCGTCCGGCCATTTAACCCTCGTTTTAAGGCCAATTCTTTGTTTTTTTTTTTCGCTTTATTGAAAAACAGTAAACCGTCACCGGATCCAAATTTTTCCTCCCCCCAAATGCATTGTCTGGGATTACGGTTGTGGGCTCCCACGGCACATTCAACGGTCCATAGAACCAAGTATTTAATAAACTGGTGCGCCGCAAACAGTAAAACACTCCCACAATACACCCACCTCTGGTTTTGTGGCCCAACAAGCAAAAGTCGCCCTTTTTTTTTTACACCCAAGGTGGAAAATTATTTTGGTAAAATAGAAATTTAAGCGAATCCTTCAATTATTTTTTTGTTCCAATCTTTTTTTATTTCACAATCCTTTTTCAAACTTTTTCAAAAAAGTATAAATGAATTTCCCTGTTTTAACCGTGACAGTTTTTTTGTTTTTTTTTTTTTTGTGTTATATAATTTATGTACATATTATTGTAAAAATGTACATAGCAAACCACATATATTGTATAACATTTTAATATGTAAATATTATAGATTAAATTAGTTATAATCCTATAATATATTCCCCTCATTTTTAAAATATTCTAACCAAGAACTAAATTTTATGAAACTTTTCAGCGTTTTGATTTTTTTTGTTGCTCCTTGTGGGGGCGGCCCTTTACCGGTGTTTGCGCTTTCCGAAGTTTTGAGAAGGCGAAGAGGCCGGAGCCGCAGCTTTAATGGCTTATTCGTTTTTTCAGAATTACCAAAAACAATACCCTCTTACACATATAAACATGGCCCCACCAAAAATCTTTTTTAAGAGAAATTCGCAGAAGCCCCTGAAAGCGGGGAGAACGCCCCCCGAGCCCCTCTTAATCTCCATGGGTTTTAAGTAAGCAAATTTTTTTCGGCCCGGGTTTCCCCTGCAAAAAGCCATAATACAACAACCCTCCGTTTTTTTTCGGTTAAAGCCACCGATAGAGGTTTCCACTGCCGATTGGCCTTTTTTGTAAGCTGATGCCTGAGCCTTCGTTTTTTTTTTTTTTTTGCTTTTTACTCCTTCCGCAACCTTACACCCCCAGTTTTCCAAACCCGTCTAGCTCCCTTACAACAGCGTTTTCACGGGGTTTAACCCACAAGAAAGGTCCCTGCTTGAAGCCTGAATGGGCCTTTTCTCAAATGGAAAAATCCTCTCCATGGAATTCCCTACAGCCACACTCCCCCCATTTCACTTTTTTTTCGGCAGGGGGCCACTCGCCCAACCCCCATTGGGCTCTTATAAGAAGGTCCCCGGGGACCCCCTAAAGCTGAGGCCTCCTTCCCACCGGTTTATCATTTACCCTACACCTGTGGTATGGGTCCAGGTTTTTTTTTGTTTTTGGGTCCCCTTACGGTCATCATATCTACGGAGGGTCCTGCCCCAACCCAATCCACATCCATACGCCCCCCCCCTTTCCCCGTGCACCTGCACAAACCTGTTTTTTCTCTTTATTCAAACCGATCCCTAACTAAAGCATGGGAAAGGACACTTGGACTCGAATATGTAGCAATTCGGTGTGGGGTTTTTTTTTCATAAAAGGTAAAAAAATGTCCATAGATTTTTTTCTATATCCTGAAAAAGTTCCCCTATAAGGGATTTATCCCAGCTAATTAAGTTTTTAAAATACTTTCTTTAAAAAATAAATTAAAAAAAACTAACTGCCCCAAACACCAAATTTTTTTTTGTAACAGAGAAAAACCCTGTGAATATTAGCTGAACCACAGTTTTTTGTCCCCCCGCTTGTGTTTTTTTCTATAATACAAAATGGAAATACTGAATATCAGTAATGAAACACACTATAGAAAGACAAATGTTAGTAATAAATATCCAATAACAGCAATAAAAAAATGAATAATTGGTTTCTAATATGACCAATTAAACGAAAAAATTATTAAATAATTGGTATTGATAGTTGATGAATTGATTAAACAAATTTATGGACGAAAAATTTTTATGAATGTTTTTTTTTTGGCCCGTGGACCCTTTTTCCATCTGAACATGCCACAAATGGAAAATTTTCCCGTATCAGGAAACCTGTTTCCCCTAAATTATTTTCAAAACGCCCCGCTTCGCAAAAGGGGTTAAGCTTTGGGGTTCCCCGCTTATTCTTTTTTTTTAGTGGAAAAGCCCTGCAAGCGCCCCCTACTTAACCGAACTACGAATTTTTTACGTCTACAATTTTCTATTAAAAAAGAAGCTGTTGGTCCCCAAACTCTTTTTTTAATCTAAAAATAATGGAATAATTGAAAATAATTAAAAAAATAAACATAAAAAAAATAAAGAACCTAGGTTTTTTACCTTACTGAACCAAAAACACACAGGCCAACACTTTTTTTTGAGTCACAAAAATAAAATCATGGTAAATCCCTAAAAACCACACTCCCCACCTAAGATTTTTTGCCATTACAATTCCGTAAGTTGTAAAATCATCGTAAGCATGACTACTGTTATCATGGATAACGGAAGATTAGAAAAAACATACATATATATGTATCCTATATATTTATATGTATACACATACTTGAATGTGGTGTGGCCTGCGTACAATGGCATGTGTAAGTGCACACACACGCACACACACACATATATATAACTCGAATGTATATGCAGTGATATTTTATGATTCCACATGTTATCCAATATAGAAGTGAATATATATATATATATATATAATATATATATTATATATATATATATATATATATATACATAATGTGTGTGTGGTTGGTTGTGTGTGTGTGTGTGTGTGTTGTGTGTGTTGTGTGTGTTGTTGTTATGTATGTTAATATATAAATGAGTGGGGTATGTGTGTGTGTGCGTGCGCGGGGTGTCTGTGCGTGTGGTGTGTGGGGGTATGTTCATACATATATATTACGAATACCATAGCTATACTTTATCAGTATATAAATAAGTTAAAATAATATATAATATATATATATATTATATATTTATATATATATATTATAGTATATATATATAAGCGTATATCTATCTGTGTTTTTTTGTTGTTGTGTGTTGGAGCGTGTGTACATCATCATGTAATATATATAAAAAAAATATATTTTATATATTTTAAATTATATATATATACGTATATGTATAAAAATACAAATATATATATATATATATATATATATATATATATATATATATATATATATATATATATATGTATAGATTATGTAACAACATCTGTTTAGTCTATCTATATATGTGTGTTTTTGTGTGTTTGGAATATTGAAATGTGTATATATATGGGATAATATTATGTATTATGTGTGTGGAGAAACATATATGTATTCATCTTTCTCCTCTCCTCTCTCATCTCTCCTCTCTCTCTTCTCTCTTATATATATATATATATATCTATATATTATATATATATATAATATATTATATTACAATCATATATATAGAGAGAAAAGAGGTGGGTGTGTTTATATATAAAATATGTTACATGCACATATATGTTACACACACATATATCGCTATAATAATTTACAACCCTATCATAATTACCATCCGTTATTATAGTTTTTATTCATTTTTACAGGAAATTCTACTCCTGAGAATTTACATCATTATTAAAACATAAAAACCAAAAGAAAAGAAAATTATAAACGCAAAAAAAATTATTAGAATGGACAGTAATAATGTTTATAGAAACAACATAGAAGGAATCTATATGCAAAAAGAAAGGGAACAGAATAAATGGCAAGAGAAAAGCAGGCAACATAGGTGAGTCTAATGCTTTCAACATCCCAGTATCTGTTAGCATTTTTTCTTAATTGAAAATAAGCAGACCTTTCACTTTTTATAAACCCCAGCTGCATCCATCTACACTCCTTACAGCGTTTTCATGGGTACCAACAAGAGGTCTGCTGAAAGCTAATGCTTCTCATGGAAACCTCTTATGGGAATCTGCAGCCACACTTCCATTACTTACGGAGGCCCACTCCAACCATGGGCTCTACAAGAAGTCCGCGGGCCCCTGAAGCTGAAAGGCTTTCCACTGGTTTATTATTATGCCCCTTTTTGTTTATGGTCCCAATTGTGTTCCTACGTCCATGATATCTACAAGAGGTTTCTGCCACAGCTGAAGCAGAACCATTCCACCCCATATGCTCTCGTCACTACATAAACTGTTTCTCTATATCAACATAAATAATAATAATGATAATAGCAAAACAACAGCCATGATAATATAATAAATATAACAATGATAACAACAATAGCAATGATAATGGTGGTATTCATAATAATAATGATAATTATAGTAAAAACAATAATAACAGTAATAGTAGGAATAACAAAAATATCAACAATAACGATTACAGTTTTATAACAAATGTACTAGCGATAAACAATAGCATAATGATAATAACAACATTAATGATGATAAGGATAATAATAATAGTGATAACGCTAATAACATTTAATGATAATAATTGATAATGATAACAATAATGATATTAATAAATATAGTAATGGTAACAGAAGTAATTATAAACAATAACAGCAATAATGATCATAATAATAATAATAACAATAACAACAGCGTTTTCGCAATGAAAAACAGTTTAGCAATGATGACAATATGAAAATAAAAAAGGAATAATGATAATGTTATTCAGTAACTTTTACAAAATGTTGCATAGCCCCTTTCCTCTCTCCCTCGATTGGCTATTTACTTATTCTTCACATCCTTGGTTTTCTGACTCAGTGATATGGTTGATTTCGATAGGAAAAATATCGGTTTAGTGAGAACATTAGTTTGTTTTGTCTTTCAAGGATGCTGACACTTTTTTTCTTTAAAACATAATGTAGTTAATAGGAAATAATGACATGAAAGGTGATAGTGTTTTTCTTTAGTGCTATTAAATGTAACGATCGTCACTGTGATACAAACAACAACAAAAGTAAAAATAATACAAAAACCTCACCTCAAGTCAAACACCCTCGGGGGGATGGGTAACCTGGAAGTCTACAGCCGGAATCCCATTTACCTACGGAAGACAACTTTCAATCCATTGGCCTCTATAAAGAAATTCTGAGGCAGGAACCATTCACCCATGCGCACGTGTGAAACTGCCCGACCCTGCTCCTCTTCAACCAACCTCGTTACTACTAAGAGTGAAAGGAATTGAACGATTTCAGCCGATATGGTGTCTCATACGATTCGTAAAATCTGGATTACCCAATAAGAAATATTAAACTAATAGAAATAATTAAAAAAAGAAACATAATATGGTGGTATCAGAAAAGATGACCGTGCATAAAAAAAACACATTCCTTGGTTTCTGTTTCTATCCACATGAAAACTTCATTCCGCTGTAACGCCGCCCTTTGTGTTAATTATAGTGATTAATGGCAAACGATGCTACCTTGGTTTTTTTTGATTATCACTAATGGACAATGACACTAACTTGAAAATTATAATAATGATTTTAATGTTTACGATGATATAAGAAGTAACAGCGATGAATTTTACAGACATGATTAAAGTTACAGTAACAATCGGCAACATTCGTAAATAATATCCATAGTGATAAAAAAAATAATAAGAATAAGAAAAGATCACTGTAATGTAAAAAAATAAATAAATCCGGGAAAATTTTTTGTTATAGCATAAAATAATAATTCATAAAAGAATAAAGATTTTGTAGATTGTAAAGAAAAGAATTTCACCGTCATCCTTCATATTTCAAGGCGGTATGTCCGAAAAAAAACAAAATATTATAAATTGGTATTTTTGTATTTCCTAAAGAAAGAAAGAAAGAAAGAGAAAAAAACACACACACACACACACAACACAAACACACACACGTTTGTGTGGTGTGGTGTCTATATTTGTATCCATCTATGTAGGTATATATATTATAAATATTTATATATATATATAATATTATATAATATATAATCTATAATAATTATAATGCATATATAATATATATATTATATATATATATATATATATATATTTATAATATATAGTATATATATATCATATGCATATATATATTATATATATATATATATAATATATATATATATATATATATATATATATATATTATATATAATATGTTTACACACACACACACGCACCACACACAACATACACACACACCACACACACACACACACACACACACACACACAATCACCACACACACACATATATATTATAATATATATATATATATATATATATATATATATATATATATATATATAAATGACATATTCGCCGAGCACACCACACACCCACTGGTGTAAATTGGGGTATTTGTGGAACCTCCTATTTTTTTTCATTTCAATTTCAGATTATGTATTGACAAAAATCCAAAAATATTTGTCAAAAATATTGTGAAAAAATTAAACGCATTTTTTCCTTTTTAGTCTAAAACTGATTTTGAAATGGCATTTTTTTTTTTTTCTGCGGGAACCAATCAAAATCAAAAATATATTATCAATGTACAACATTCCCCAAAGGCTGAAAATACGAAACTAAAATTTTTTTTATGCCACTGGAAAAACAAAACACAACTACAAACCCCAAACAAAACACACCACACAAACAACAGACACACACACATAAAAATAAAGGGGGGAAGATAATAGATATACATACACAACACAAAACAACCACACACACACAACACAAAACACCCCACAACCAACCACAAACACACACACAAAAACCCCATAAATATTATAGAGAGAGAGATAGATTATACATACAACACACAACACCCCACACCACAAACATATATAGGAGAGAAAATAGAAAACTTACACAACACACACACCCCACCAACACAACACCACACACACACAACAAAAAATATAAATAATATAAATATATTAAATATATTTTAAAAATATATAAATATATAATTATAAAATATAATTATTATAAAATTTTATAAATATAATATATATTTTATTAATATATATATTATATATATATAATATATTATTTATATATTATATATATATATTATAACATATATACATTTAACCAAATTTCAACCCCCACTCCACACACAAAAACAGGGTAAATAAATAAATAATAAATAAATAAATAAAATTTTTAAAATAATAAATAAATAAAATTAAATAAATAAAAATAATATATTTATATATATTATTTATATATATATAAATATATATTTTATATATATATATAATTTTATATATATATATTACATATAACATATACAAATACACAACTCCCCGCCCCAACCCCAACCCAAATTAAATATATAATATATATATATTATTATATATATATTTTAAATATATATATAATTATATATATATATATAAAATTAAATAATATATAATATATTCCCCCGCATTCCTTTACACCCAAAAAAAAAACACCACAACACACACACGTGTGTTCTTTCGAGTGAGTAGGTAAGTGTAAGTGTGAATGTGGAACTGAACTGTGAATGTGTGTGTGGGTTTAAAAAAAAAAATATATATATTATATTTATATTTTATAAAATATATAAAATTATATATATAAAAATATTATATATTATTATAATTATTTTAAAATATATATATAAAATATTTTTAAATATTACTCATGTAAAAACCAAAATCCCCGTTTAGCTTTTCTGTAACATGAATAGGTATTGAAAAGAAAAATGAAATTGAGGGTTTTAGGGTAAACTTCCACAAAAGTTTTTAAACTGTTTATGTTTTGTAATCCGAATTTAAATGTCTAAAGAGGATTATTGTATATACAAATAGACTAACATTACTTAGAATGAGTATATGGGGAATGTCTAATGGAAAATTATATGATACCAGCTGTAAATTATCCCATTTCTTTGGGATCCTATTTTATTGTTGGAATCCCTACTGCAAAATGTCCGATTATAGGGTTTGTTTTTTTTACATTCTTTTTTAACGAAAGGAATTTTAAAACGATAAAAGAAAACAAAAAAAAAACGTAAAAAAATTTAAGATAATAATTTTTTATTTTTACAGGTTTCCCGCTAAAAAATCAAGCAACAAGAAAAAGAAATAGAACCATTTAAATTTGCGCTTTTCATGATTTCTCCTCTCTGTTGCCCCAACGTGTCAAGGAAATTTTGTCATTTTGGGAGTGGGGAACTCTATAATACATCGTACGGTGCATGGACGCTGTAATGTTTTTTTTCTTTTTTCGGGGCCGGAAATGACGCAAAGGGTTAACATACATGAAAAATTGTTTTCTTAAGAATTGAATTGGGCTAAAATATATGGTAGGAGAGAACATATCAACGAATACTTTGAGAAAATTAATAACTGCATACATACACACACACACACACACACACACACACACACAAAACAAAACACACACAACACACAAAAAACATCCCCCACACAACAACCACAACACCACCCCCACACACAAAACCACACACACACACCATTACACACAACACACACATAAACAACACAAATACAAAACACCCCACAACCAAAAACACACACACAAAACACACAAACACAACACCACCACACACAACAAAAAATGTGTGCATGCGTGGTTAATCCAGAAAATGTTTGCGTTATTAACTTTTTAATGGTTTGGCGGCTTCTGAAAGCTTTCCGATTGAAAATTTTAGGGATTAACTATAAACCTAGAAAAATAAACACACACACATGTATTTTAACATACGAAATGTTTTGCGTCCCATATAATATTAGAATAATATTATATATTATATATATAATAAAAATTTTAATATATATATATTATATACACACACATGTATAACATATACCGCATTTAAACACCAACAACACACACACACACACAACACAACCACAACACACACACACACACACAACACACACACACACATATATATACATGTATATATGTATATGTATGTATATATATATATACATATAAATATATAAGAATATATATATACACTCATAGATACATATATATACATAGGATACATGATCCCATCCCATATAAAATTTATATATATTATATATATTATATATATAAAAATATAATATATATACATATATATATACACATTTATATGCAATATATATATTTTTTTTTTTACGTATACAAAATGTACATATAAAAATAGGGTATATTTTTACATTATATATGTATGTACATAAACCATATATTATATATATTTTTATATAATATATTATTTTATATTTTAATTTATTTTATTAAAATTATATATATTTTAAATAATATTTAACAAAACAACACACACAATGCACAAAACGAAACACATTTAACGATATTGTTTTGTAACGGGGAAGAACTTGACCATTGTAAATGCAGAAAATAAGTAATAAGAAATTAAAAAAAAAAGAAAAAATAAGTTGAGAGAAGGCAATGGGGCCCCGGGCCCATCCGGCAATTGAAACAGTCATTTTTTTTACGAGTTTTTTTTTTTTATTATTATTTCCCCTTCACTGTCTGGTGATCCAAGGAAAAGGTTAACAATAAAAAGCAATGAAGGAAGGACGTTTTTTAAAAAAGAATGAGAGTTAAATTGTCTCACATGTCCTTCCCCTGTCCCAAGGAATCAAATTCATCGGACCCCGGAAAAGAAATGGGAAAGTTTAAGGGGGAAATTAAACCGAACAACGCCCCTTGGTTAAATACAGGGTAAAGGGAATGGGAAGAAGGGAAAAAAAATGATTAATTAAAAGGGTTCGAGAAAAGAGGGATAGGTAATCAAACCATGAGAAACCCCCCGGTAAAAAAAAAAAACCAAAATATGAAATTTAAACAAAAAAAAGAAAAACATTTGATTAGGATTGAAAGTAAAATAAAAAACATGAAAGAAAAACCTAAAAAAAAAGGATGGAATTTTTTTTA
>NW_023659434.1:0-21358 GCF_015228065.2 Penaeus monodon
GTACTTTGGTCACCACAACTATATAACTTTTACTGAACGAAAACGGCAGTAGGGCTACATTGAATATATAAATGATTGTCATTATGTGTGGTGTGTGTGTGTACAGTGTGGCAGGGCGGGCGGGGGACCTCAACCTCGCCCCCCCCATGCCCCTCCAGCTGCTTCTACCTCTTCCGGCAGCTGGAACGGTCATTATTTTATACCGAGGATGACCTACGCCTCAGAGAGCCTCCGGGTTAGTACAGTGGTAACGTGTCGGCCTATCATCTCAGATCGCATTTCCTTGTGATCGGGTATGTAGAAAACATGAATATCGTTCTTATTTAAGTAATTAATTTATTTTCTCTCGTTTTTAGATTTTTATGTTGTTTCATCTACAACGAATTTAAAAGCTTCCGTGATTTTATCTTATCATGAATATCATTCATTTTATCTTTTTCCCTCCCTCGCCCTGACCTGACTGTCCCTTTTCTTTAAACTTGCGGTCACTGGATGAGAAAAGATTGTTTTCCCGTCGACCTGACCTTTCACTTTCTTTTTTCCGGTCGGTGGCGACGTGGGAAGGTTCATGATATCATGACCGCTTGGTTCCCTGTAATTTGGTTGTTGTTTTGTTGACGCCTTGGGGATTAACTTAGCATTGTTACATTGCTCTGGTGACACGTTCTATCGGCGCTAGAACAGAGCGTGTAACGAAATTTTTCATAAAAATCATTATTTTGAATATAGCCTGGGATCTTCCCCATATCATGTACACAGGATTGCCCGTATTGCACTGGGGTTGCGTAACGCCTAATAGATCTGCGCTCCGTCGTTCGATAGTAGGTACAATAAACCAAAGTTATTTGTTTCATCGGCACCTTTGAGTCGGTGGGGACACCTGGTTATGTCCGTTAATTAACGTAGGACTAGGGTTTAAGCTAGAATCATTATTCACCTATTAATCACACATTTCCACCCTCTTGAAGTCGCTTGCATGTTTTGGGTATATCCCAAGCGTTTGTTGTGATTCGTGATAATTTAAATATCCTTAGGAATTTTTGGCGAGCGCCATACAGATACGCAGAAAAGAGCAGGTTATTTATATTCCCCTGGCTCGAGTCGCTTCAGTCATATGCGGCTTTTGGGGTATAGATCCCCCCCCCGTTAATGAGGTCTGATATACATAGCTAGACATGTACCTTGGCAGTTCAGATTGCTGAACCCGAGATTTGTTTGTTAAAAGCTTGCGAATATTTTTTTCATGTCACCATTCATTCATGTGTACATCCTGTCACATACGTTATATGTTGAATTCAATGGGGTAGTTGAAATAATCTTAAATAGCTAGCATTGCTAATGAATTTCCCAGTTTTGTTATAGTGAACATTAATTTCGTGTTTGTGATTATTCTCTGGTGAGGTCACTCTCGCTTTCCCTCTCATTCACGCTAGCTGTCACTCACCATGCATACACACCCCACATTCACCTCACTCACACACGCAGAACAAAAGACACTGAACTTTTTCATTAATAGGTTGGTGGCTGTCTTAGTGCGGCGTAAAGATTTATGATATATCTCTTTAGCCCGCAATTATGTCTGTCGTGACGAGTGACTCATAAATGATCTACAAATTACATTTTTTCTTCTCTGTGTGACGACAGTGGTTCAAGTAAATCCTTGCGGATTGCCGTTGTCGTTTCCCTTATCTACTCTCATATCTATCAGACACAGTTGGTAGTTCAAGCCAGGTCCATGCGGATCGCTTACAAGACGTCTTTCCCTCTTCTATTTTCTTCTTTATCCTTGTGAAATAAAACAGAAAATGAAAAAAAAAATACGCAAATAATTTAAAAACTAACATTAAAAAACGCAAATTTTAAAAGAATACCAGCTAGTGGTACCTAACACCCCCTCTTCTCTGTTGCCTTTTTTTTTTTCTCTTACACTTTGGGCCCTTACGTGTATGATTCTGGTTTCTCGACTATATATTTGCAGTTGGGACTGACATGGCAACCCAAGGAAGATCCTGCTACAGTTTCGGTCACCTTAGGAAGATCCTGCTACAGTTTCGGTCACCTTAGGATGCCGTGGGGGGAAATATGTCATTTAAGATCCGCCATAGGCCTGCGGACCAAGAAATTTTTGTCAGAAAAGGTTTTTAAACCGTCCCAATGTAGTGGACGGGCATTGCCTGCCAGACTCCCCGTAGATCCCGCGAACCAGCACCTGGCCGCAGGTACAGTCGCCCCGGGAATGCTGTGCATAGGCGACGCCTGGTGGACGGCCTGCAGCTCGTAGCACAGGTATCAGCCGCCCCGAGATGCCGCCCCTGTCCCGACGCCCGTAGATCCAGATGAAGATTACAAGGACATGTAGACGCGAGGAACCTGGACAAGATCTGTGAGGGGTGTATGGACGAGGACGCCGCCGAGTTAGGCCTGGGCCAGGACTACGAGGAGGCCTAGACGAATCCGAAAGTCAAGGAGGGACCTTTTGCGAGACTTTCGAGGACGTGTGGACATCGAGGACGGACAGATTAAAACCGAGGACCAGGAGGATGAGGACGACAGGGATGAGCAGCCACGAGATGCACCAGGAAAACGCCCGAGAACGAGATGACCAGCCAGGTTAGGTCACCCTGAGGCAAATCTAAGATGCCTCGAGGGCGAGGGCGTGAGTAGGTGGCTGAGCAATGTTTCAGGTGGCATGCGGAACCGCCCTTTACCGCTTCCGGCAGCTGGAACGGTCACTACTTATACCGAGGATGACCTACGCCTCAGAGAGCCTCGGGTTAGTACAGTTTGGTAACGTTCGGCCTCTCATCCGAGGGGTCGGCGATTCACGCCCCGCCCAGGCGGGAGAAGTTGCAATTGTCGCCCGGGGGTTACTGCTGTGGCTAGGCACCCGGGCAGATAAGGACTAAGTTCAGCTAAGTCAACACCAGCTGACACACGGGAACGAGTTGTCAGTAGTCACACAGGCTGGGCTCCCCTCATGGAATAGCCCAGGCGAAGCTAAGCTTCGCATATCAGACTTATCCTTATCCTTACGCCTCAGAGAGTTCGTTCGCCAGCGACCAGCGCGGTAAGGTCGTAGCCCTCGCCTCCCCTCTGGGCAAGCTGACCTGACCCAGCATACACCCATACATGTCTCGTGTGTTCTTATACTGCATGTGTGTCAACTCTTAGAAATAAAGAGTGAAGCCGAAATACCAGTATCCATACCCCTGCAAGCCAATCTAATTGGGTTTTATACCCGTCATAGTGTGTGTGTGTGTGTGTGTGTGTGTGTGCAATGTCTATGGAAATACGAAATCAAAACTTGGTGAGGAGTTACGAAAACAGTGTGCTTAATTCGTTTCGACTGTTCTGATTGCCCTTTATCTTGCGTTAAAATCTGATTATAGTTTTCGCTATAATTTTTCCATAAGTCTTTGCTTTTAATGAGGAGATACGTCCACGTTCGAATAGCTGAGCGAGAAAATATGTTTGATTGTTTTAACTCGAGGATTTACTAGCTGAATGGTTCCAAGGAGGGTGAATATAAAGTGTAACAGCCTACCCCAATACACGTGTGGGTCAATTTCGACATAAATATCGAAATGTTCCTCCATCAGTACATGCTGTGCCTTGTCCCTTTCCAGAAACAATTATATTCGTGGCAAGATAAGCTATCCTTTGCCATTTTTCTTTTTTTTCACTATTTTCTTTAAAGAACAAAATTATAGTAAAAATATATTCAAAATTAATAAGCACACTACTAATTACTTGACTTACTGATCCCCCCTCAAAAAAATATAGTTAACAACTATGCTATGGTATTTTGCATGAGAAAGGATTCAAAATGTTTGCTTAAATATAAATACAATAAATTAAATAGCTTTTTAACGACTTTCCTCAATACATACACACATAACAAATCGATGAGGCATTCAGATATTTACTTTTAGCCCTAATACAGTTTGCGTTCTAAAATTATATAACAAGACATATTTTTTATTTAACTGAATCACTGTTTGTATCTGACGAAAAGAAAATGCTGAAGTCACTTTATTAGTTTGTTAAATATATCAAGATATTATAATGTGTATAAAAATATATATACACATATATGTAAATATATGTACATACATATATTGTGGTTAGGCGCTTCATGCTCAGGGTAATGTGAAGCAATGGTATCGTAGCCTAGATAGTGTCAAGTGCTTGCATTCCTTCTCGCTTTGCAGCTGCCACCGCTGGCTAGCCTAGTGCGGAAGGGGAGCAGCTCTCCAAAAGGCACCCCCGCCTCTCCATCATCGATACTTCTACAGTGCCTCCTCGTGGCCACCCATGGGCCTGGGCACCTCAGGCTGAAATGTGGGGGATCTCGGAGCAGCAGGAGGCCCGAGAGCTACGGAGCCATTGCCCACCGGCGTGTGGACAGGCCCCCGGCTCCGACTTCTGCCTCTTAGCCACTTTGGGGCTAATGGGCGACTCGGGGGAGGTGGATATGCTGGGAGGAGGGGGTGCTATCCTTCCCATCCAGCAAGCGAGGCGGGGTGGGAGCAGGGAAGGCAAATGTTGGGGCGTGCCTGTGTCCCGGCAGGCGCCAGCACACCATGAGGTTTGTGGGACCAAGCCCAAGGGAATCCCAACAGGGGGGGCGGTGGGCCCCCCACAGCCTGCCGCCCCCCTTTATTGGTGCCAGCATTGGTGGGGGTGGCAGAGGTGGCGTTCACCGGAGCGACTGCCCAAGGCTTAACCTCGGGCGAGGTATCTGGGTAGGTCTTGGAAAATCCGGTCCTTGCAGCAAGATGAGCGGTTACCTCTGCTATCGGGGGAATTGAAGAGGTTGGGATTTGAGGTGGCTGCTCTCTCGAGGTGAGAAGACCTGGCAGGGGCCCACGATTCAGTATGGGTAGGTATACTTTACTATTGGTCGGGCTTGCTGTGGATAGTCCATACCTTCCAGGAATAAACCCAAATAGCCATCTCCAGCCGACTTAAAACCCTTGGTAGTTAAGGTAACAACGGTTGATGAGTGCATTAGGGCCCATTGACAACTGAAGCATACTTTTGGCTTTATGTCTCTAGTGCTGTGTATGCTCTTATGATGTTTACAAAACTTGATGGAAAGAGGTGTATTCTATGCGAAACTCACATTGTATCAGACAATTCCCCCCGGCAAGATATTAGCATTGTTCTAGGCAACTTCAATGTGGTATCAGGCTGTGATCGGGCTGGCTACGAGATATCTGTCGCCCCCTGGCCAAGGAGCTGATCCAGCAGCAAGAGCAGCCTTCTCCAGGCCTTTCCTAAGTCCAGAGAATGAGGATTTCTGGCTCCCAGCATCATGCTTAACCTGCATCGCTGGACATGGTATAGCAATACAGATACAGTGGCCAAGGAGATTGACCACATTCTTGTTAGCTCGCGATGGAGGATCCTCCAGAACTGCAGGAGTGCCAAGTTCTGTGGCACTGACCATCGGCTGGTAGTGGCTACCCTAATGGGTCCACTCAAACTCCTCGTCCCTCTAGTGGCCACTCTAGGGTGTTTCATTGGACAGACTGAAGGAGGGGGAGTGTGCGCTTGAGTTCACCATGGCAGTCTCTGATCGATTCACAGAACTTGAAAACCTGATGGACCCAGTTGCTCTGTGGGAGTCCTTCATTGCGAGAAGTAGTGCAGGTGTTGTTGCCTCTTTGCATCAACATAATATATTATCTCCTCAATATCTGATATAATCTTAATAGTTCATACTAGTCATATTTCTCTCATAGATCTTGCTCTTTCAACTTGTATTAATTTGTTCAGACAAATGTAAAGGAAAGTTCACAACTTATTAGAGAATTTACAACTAATTTATTAACTATAAGTATTATATATAGTAAATATGTAAAGTCAATCACATAAATTTATATGTCAATAATATAACATCTGAAGCAAGAAGTGCTCTCTTCAATTGGAAACATGAGTGGACATAGCACAAATGCTGTGTGGACCAAGGACGTAAAATGCACTGTTTGCAACTGACTGTCTGAGACTAAAATATCTATCTGAATATCTTTCAAAAGAATCTTTGTATGATTTAATTAATGCAGCTTCCATATTACTTATACTCTCATTATAATGGAGATATCTTGGAGTGTGGAAATCTAATATCTGATTATGGACATTCACTAACTTTGCCTGTTCTATATAACATTGCGGGTTTTCTCAATCTGTGAGTGAATACGACCGAGTACGATGGCTGTATTAAGAGTCATATCTGGAATGGGAATTTATATACTCAAGGGGTTTGTCCATTACCCTTGGGAACTCAGGGACTCGGATGAGGATCTCAAGGAGTAAGGATGGGATGGAATAGGTGGTGCAGGATTGGTGATAGATTAGGAGCGGAAGCACCAGGAAGTGCCTCACCGGGGAGTTTATTCACCTGCAGAAACTTGGTTAGTTCTTTCATTCACGCAATCTCTGTCAACTCTCCATACCATACTATCTTTCTCTCATCTACATTCTCTAAACTAAAGCGTCAGCTTCCTCATCAATGTCAACGCCTTCTAAGTCTCTGAGAAGCCATTCTCCCATGGGAACATTATCTTGTTGCATATGAGAATATAACGATTCATCTGGCAGTGGGTATGGGCGTCCCACATATGGGTTTTCATCAATAGAAATTTCACTCTCTGCAACAACTTTAACTCGGTCAATGTGCACATTTAAAACCTTACCAGTGCCTAAATTCCTTATCTTCAAAATAACAGGATTAATAATCTTTAGCACTCGGTAGGGACCTACATACAAAGGAGCAAACTTACGTGATTCTCCCGACTTTTTTACATTCTTTATGTACACCCTGTCACCCACAGTAAAGGGTCTGTTCAACTTCCTTGGTCCTGGTGCACAGGGGAGGGACATTGCAACCTCCCGTTGAACCAACTCAAATACCATGCCTGCTGTTGCTAACAACTTCTGCCTGTAGTCATCAATATTATAGTAGCACCTTCCTGGTCTACAAAACTTAATAAAGGCAGACATGGGTCTCTCAGGAATGTAAGGAAAAATGGGGTATCGCCAATAATGCGATGGTAGGCCGTGTTATAGGCCAATAGGCTAGGGTAACATCTCATCCCAACATGATGCAACATCATCTACATGGTACGTAAAATTCTTATCAATGATCCATTAAATCTCTCTGCCATACCATTTGCAGCAGGGTGATATGGGGTTACTGTACTATGCTTTATTCCTAATATGGTTTGAACTCCCTGAAAAACTTCAGCTAAGAATTCACCTCCATTATCACTCACAACAGATTCAGGGGTCCCAAATTTCCACCGTGTCCCGCAATCGGAAGGACATGGTTTAGCTTAATCACCTTGTGGACAAATGCGGAAGGAATATGACTATTTGTCTAATCTTATGCGCATATTTATCCTGAAAAAGCCTATAGAGAAGACCATCTTCTCCTAATCTAAACTGCCCACACTGGAACTGGAAGTTTTGTATAACCTCGGAATTACCTCTCAAGTATTCCTTTAACTTTCCCTATTTTACATCTTTGTTTCTGAGCTACAGACAAGCTACGTAAGTTCCATTCTAGAACTTCATCTGCTCTGGTCCCATCATCTACAAGTAACAGCTTCCAATAACTTCGTCCAGTCGTCCTAATACGAGAGAGCGCATCTGCGACAACATTATCTTGCCTGTGAGGTAGTCAACCTGCAATATCATATTCAGCTACCTGCAATCGCCATCGAGCCACTCGTGTATTATTGGAGTTAGTATAAAGATATACTTCAGGGGTCTATGATCTGTCAAAATCCTTACTTTGTGCCCCAACAGCAGGGGGTCTGTTTACTTTAAGACCATACCTTTGCAAGGGCTTCTCGTTCAAGGGTGCTATAATTTCTTTCTGCCTTATTTTAAAAGTCTTGAGAAGAAAGACAAAGGTCTCAACCTACCTTGGTCATCCTCCTGTTGCAAACACTCCACCAATAGCGTAATCACTAGCATCAGTGGTAAGGGAAAAAGGGTCGAGAAAAATCAGGAAGAGATAACACAACTTCCCTAAGAAATTACATCCTTAATCTTCACAAAGCTCATCTCGGCTTCATTATTCCAATCAATCAATTGAGAGGGTTTGGTTTTCTCTTCCCCATCTTTGGTTAGCTCATACAAGGGGCGAGCCATCTTGCTGAAATTCTCCAAAAATTTACAGTAATAATTTGCAAGTCCCAAGAAAGACTGTAGTTCTCTCAAAGTCTTCGGCCTAGGAAAATCTCTAATTGCCTTAATCTTTTGAGGCTGTTCCTTAATTCCTTCCTGGCTGACCACATGTCCCAGAAAATCCACTTCCTATTGGAAAAAACGGCACTTTTCTAGTTTAAGAGAAAGTTTAGCTTTACTCAAGCGACGTACTACTTCTGTTAAGTTTGCTAGATGGCTATCCCAATCATGACCTGTAACCAAGATATCATCAAGGTAACACCATCCTACTTGACGTATAACCCCAGCAAGTACCTGATTTATAATCCGTTGGAAACTAGCAGGAGCATCCTTTTAAACCAAAAGGTAGTGTCAAATACTCATAACGACCCTCAGGAGAAGTGAAGGCATGTTTTCTCACAGGATGTCTTCAGTTAATGGAATCTGGTGATAACCTTCACGGAGATCTAAAGATGTAAAAAATTTACTTTTTCCCATTTGCGCAAGAACTAAGTCAATATTTGGCAAGGGATATGTATCATTTAGTATTTGTTCATTTAATCGCCTAAAATCAAGACAAAGTCTTATGGATCCATCTTTCTTTACTACAGGAACTAAAGGATGGTTATAGGGAGACTTTACTGGGTCTTAGGACTCCTCTTTTTACAAGATTCTCCAATTTTCTCACGATCTGTTCATGGTATTTCAGGGGTATGGTGTAGGGCCTGGTGTATACCGGCTTACCTTCTGTAATAATTTCATGAAAGAAAGTGTTGGAAATAGTAAGTGGTTCATCTTCTAAAGAGAAAACATTTGGATATTTATATATTAAATCCCTTATAGCTTCATATTCCTTACTACCCATATGGAATGTTTTTTCCACTTCTTTTAAAAGTTTACTAATTCTGGTAGTACCGTCATCCAACTTTCCTCTTTTAAAACGAAACCTATCGTATTTCCATCATCTTTTCTGTGAATGATTGGGTCATCAAAGGTCTGAGGGTACCTACCTTTCTCTTTCTGATAACTCCTACAGGGGTCTTTCTGATATTCACATATGGGAGACTTACCTCCTTTTGTCCAGCTGGCACATGTACAATTCCCGAGAAAAATATAGATGCATCTGCATTATCTTCAGAGGGCTCAAATAGATACGATTTCCCCCACCTTGAAACTTCCTGTCTCTAATTATTGCCTGCTTGGTGCCATAAGAATTAGGAGCTACATCACAGGTCTCTGAAAATACCACTTCATATGCATTTATATTCTTCTTTTTCATTGTCTTAGTTGACGTACAGCTACAATAGTCTGGTCTTGTTAATTTTGGGTCTGATGCTTGGGATGGACTTTCCCCGGTATGGAAGATCTAATTCACATAAAATTATTCTACTTTTTTCTTCCGACTGGAGCGAGGGGACTCTCGGTGAGGTTCACTTTCTATGGGATTTCCTTACCATCAATGGTTACTGTCCAGGGGCTAGATGTAATAGTTAATTTGTGAGCCTGAGCAAAATCACACCCCAGTAATGCATCTATTCCCTCAATAAATTTGTAACTATAAATGTAACATCACTAGTAAAACTGCCAAAGTGATTGTCAAAGTAATCTCACCCCATACTGGTAAAGGGTTACCCCCCACTCCTTGTATTTGAAGCATCAGAAGGTTTGATTTTCCAAGCTAGCCCCATTTTATTAATTTTTCTCGTGACATGACTGATACTCTGGCTCCTGTATCTAATCCTACATGGATACTCCAAGACTATTTCCTTGTTTCACAGCTGAAACAGATGAATCACCCTACAGGGTTTACAGTCCTCCCAACACATCATCCCTCTTTTCCTGTAACTTTTTACCTGTTCTTCCCTTAGGTTTGTAGTTATCACCTGGGAACTACACTTACGGGCAAATATGACCTAGTCCTCCACACTTAAAACAAGTCACCTCTTCGAGCCTTGAGGCTATAATTATACTGACTCCTCAACAACGATTAATGCAGAGTATTTTGATCCAGTAGCCGACGGGAAAGTTCTTCCTCTTACCCCTTTTGCAACTGTCTAGTGTTTCGGGATTTCTAAAGCAATTTTTTTGGCTCATGGTTAGGTACTCGCATTCCCACGAACAACAACTCCCTGCTTCACGACCGTTACGAGAACTATTTTCCTTTTTTCATTATTCCTTGTTTCTCGTCGGTCCCCATCACCCCAGTCCCTATTTCTGTACATGGGCCCGTTTGGACTGTGGTGAAGGGTTGTGTTTTTTCTGGAGCTTGCCCTGTCTCTTAGCTTCTCCGGCAACAAATGCGACGCGGGAGGGTATCTTTCCCGCTCACGTATGCCCAGGAGTCAAGGAGATTCAGGGGATGCTCAGCAAAAATTTTAAAGGGCCCTTCTTTATAGTTTTTTTTGTGGGTCTTGTTTATCCCGAACATTTTAAATTCCTTTCTAAACCTCTTTTGGGGATTCCTTTTTAAAAATGATTCACTACATCAGCTAAAGTATAAGTTGCTCGTTTGGTTCTAATTGTCAAGTTTGGGCTGTAAATGAAGGGAAAATATCAGAAAGGACCCTAGGTTTTTTCCTTGCTTACGCCGTGCACTTTGTACTGATCTGCAACATCATCTGCTGGAAATAAACTTTTGGAAAACCCTTTTCCCCTTTATATTACTCTTAAAATTTTTATAGTTCATCTCCTGAAAAAAGGTTATGAGTAAAGTCCGCTTCGCTGCTTCCCCAAAAAAAAAAATTTCCTTTATAGCGCAATTCTGCCTCCATCAGTCCAATTTTTATTGCTTGTGGCCCTGTCAATTGCATGAAAGAACTCATCAATGTCCCCGCACAAGGCCAGTGTAGTAGATGGATGACTGTACAACTCCATCACCCGCAAAATCCTATACTTTACGACTTTGTTGTGGTTATCAATCTAGATGAGGACAGCTTTTGAGTAAAGCAAATTGATTAGACTATCTAGGTGAATTTTCGTCCCCACTAATGTCACTCACACCGTTGTTATCATTCACTCTACTCACGGACTCCGTTTTTCCGCTGAGGATACCCCCGCTGTTTCCTCTGGGTGGCCATGGCCCCTCCAGTAGAATGGGATAAGGGAGGGGGAAGGGTATGTTGTTCGTGGGGCTGCCAAAACAGAATGGGTAAGTGCCAAATTCTAAAGGTCGGCTAAGGCCGAGGAAAGAATATTTCTATTTTTCCCCAGCTTGGCAATTAGTTATTCGATCCACCGCTGCCCCCAAATGTGTTGCCTCTTTGCATCAACATAATATATACTCCTCAATATCGATATAATCTTATAATTCATACTAGTTAAATTTTCTCATGGGATCTTGCTCTTTCAACTTGTATTAATTTGTCAGACAAATTAAAGGAAAGTTCACAATTTATTAGAGAATTACAACAATTTTTATAACTGTAAAGTATTATATTAGTAAACATGTAAATCAATCACATAAATTTATTGTCAATAATATAACATCTGAGTTCATTATAATTCATACAAAAATTTAAACCATATTAATTATCCATCTTTTAACTTTAACAAATAACTTGTCACTTTACTCAAATTTTGTTAACATAAAAAACTACATTATATAAATTTAAGAAAAGCTGTTTTTAATTAACCAATGTCAATGCTTAAAATAGATGTAAGCAGTTAATAAAAGAATTCCTTTCTTCACATACAATGATTGAAATCAAAAAATAATTTGGTAAGCCAAATTGAAAACAGAAATTAGTGAGAATTATATTTGGGCCCAAGATGAATTACTTATACAAGTAATTTTAAAATATTAAGTTAATGTCTTTACACAATTACTAACTTAAACTAAAGATTATCTCCATAAAAAGTAAGTGGCACATTCTGAAAATGGACATAAAATGTCTTGTGCTTAATCAGGCAATCATAATACTGAATTAATATTGCTAAGCCGCAATTTAAACTCCAAGAAAACTTATTCTGGGAAATACTTAATGATTACATACAAAACACAAACTTATTTTACGCTCTACCGAAATTAAAAAATCATAAATCACTGTTAAGTCACAACCTTCCGTAGAGCTGAGATCTCGTAAGTAAATCATAATTTTTTTTACTCTCTATCCCTAACTCAATATATCAGTACACTTAGAATTCAAATCTATATGTCTTCAAATATATCATTCTTCAAACTTGACAATCAAATCTATAATTATTCCATTATATAATTTTTACTTCAAAACTGAACTTAGTCAGATACAATTCTTGGTCCTTTATATAGTCATACATCAATCAAGAAATACTTATAAACTACTTATACACATTTTCCATAGCACACTCCGTCCACCATGTTCCCCCTTAAAAAAGAAACACTTAAATTGCTTAAATAGGGCTTACCCAAAAAAGCCACCAAAGTGAAATGGCAGCAAGGTGCTACCAGGGATGACATTAAAGACCAAAACCAAAACTCCTACTCCTACTCCCCCGTTGGTCTGTCTCGACCCGTCTTTTATCCCCGCTATGGGGCCCTTCCTGTCACGCCCTTAGCAGTTATCATGAATATAATTATATTTCTCTTCACTTATTCGAAAACTATCTGCGTCGGACTTTCCCTAGTCCCAGCAAATTTTCAACACTGTATTTATCACTTTAACTTTTGTCTATCTGCCCTTCGTGTTATTTTCTTGATACCCGACTTGAATATTGTGATATATCTAGTGATCGCCTCCAACTAGTTGTTTTCGTATTCGTGGCTTCTAGAAGCTTCTGTTAGTCATGTGCTCAGTTTGACGCCCATGGGTCATTTATCTTGTTTACCATTTTTTCATCTGACCATAGTTTTTGGACTTCGTTCCCACCTTCCTGTATGTTCTATTTTTTTGATGTTGCGACCGGGAAATGGTGCGTCCGCTCTTGCCTTGCGTTTTTTTTTTACAAATAATGGTATCTGTCCACGACACAGGAGTCCATTGGTGTATGGCTGAGGGCAAGGCAGATTTTCATCTCCCTGGAAACATTGGTGGCCATTGAAGCGTGTCGCATGGCTCGGCTGAATGGCAATCAGGAAACTTGCGTCGGTCTTTGGTGCGTAAGGCTCGGACACCTGCTGAGGAGGGACAAGGAAACAGTTCATCAGGAATCTTGCTGAGGAGGTTTAAAAGGTCATTTCTTGGTAAATGACCTTCCACTTGCCTGCCAAGCCCAGAAAAAGCTGATAAACTGCAGTTCGCTCAGTGGATGGACAGATCATCTCAGATCATGTTGGGGTTTGTGAACAATGGGCTGGTTTTTTTTGAGCAATGGTACCAGTTAGACCCTCCAATATTTTTAGTTTGGATGCAAGTGGTATCACAATACCTGTGCTGGAAGCACCCATAAGTGAGGAACCTAATGGAGTTAGGGATGGCGATTTCCAAGCTGAATGTGGGGAAATTTGGGCAGGCATTGTGATATCCCAGCTGAATGCTAAGGTTGGTGAACCTAGGGCATGGGGCTTGCATGCAGTCTGACTGCCATCGGGCCATTTCTGGTTACCATTCCCCCTGACCTGTTAGGGGTGTGGTCATCCCTTCTGGAAGGGGGAAAGAGGATTGTTGGGACTACCGTGGCTTTCACTGCTCGCATACCAACAAAGTTTTTGCCCACATTCTTCTGAAACAGATCTGTAAACCTTTCTACTAACGCACCAGGTACTGGAGCAGTCTGGATTCACTCCCGGCAAGTCAACAATAGACCATATCCTAGTGCTTCGAGTAACTGTGGAAGGCTTTTTTTGTGGATTGCTTGCAACCCTACATCGACCTAAAGAAGGCATTTGACCCCGTGTGCCCGGGAATCGCTATGGGAGATTCTGAGACTTGGGATTCCGACACATATTTATTGGCCTAATAGCAAGGGCATATATACTAAAATTTGCTGTAAAGTGTAGTGGGGGCCTGTCACATTTTCAACACCTGCATGGACTGATAATGGCAGGGGCTACTACCCAAATCAGTGTGGAGCAACACTGGGCAATATCAAGTCCCCGACCTTGACTTTGCCGATGATGTTCCCATCCTATCTGAGTTCCTAGAATCACGGTGGCGGCTCTTGATGCATTTAGCAATGAGGCAAAAGCCCTTGGGACTAGAGGTTCTGGATCAAAACCAAGATTCAAGACTTTGGGGGCCTATTAGGGAAACCCGTTTCAGTCGATTCATGCTTGCGGTGAGGACATTAAAGTCAGTTTTTGCATACCTTGGAAGCATAGTCCATATCTCTGGGTTGTCAAACAAGAAGTCATTTAGATGGATTGGTCTAGCAGCAGGAGCCATAAACTCGATCAACAAAAAGCATTTGGAGATGTCAGTACCTTATACAAAAGGACCAGGCTACGTGTCTTCAAGGCCTTGATACTGCCAGTTTTGCTGTATGGAAGTGAAACCCTGGATGCTGTCTAGGGGCCTTGAAGTCCCTTGTCTTGATGCCCTTTGTAAACAAAGTCTCTTCACCGGATCATGGGGGTACAGTGGCTTTTACCATGTGTCAACTGACGGCTGTACCGGGGAGACTGGCATGGGACCTGTTACTTGCATAATCCAGGATCGCATCCCGGGCTATATGGGCATGTGGATGCCCCTGCCCATCAGGTTGCCTCTTAGGCATGACAATCCGGGGTTTGGAGGAGGCCCATGGGACGAAGGGTGGATGCGGCCATTTTCCCCCGTCGGCGTTAGCCTTAGATGATTTTAAACATATATTACATAAAAATATTGTTAACGCCGGCCGCCTCGTCTCTTTGCCCACAACAAAAGGGCAGGCAAAGGCAGACGGGGGTGCTATCCACAGGGTCGTGAACACTGAACAGCTCCAAGAGGCACCGAGCACCACAGCGCCCCAGAACACCAGGAGGGAAAACACCACTGGCGAGCACTGCACGAAAATAAACACAAAAGACAGTTTTTCCTTTATTTACACAAGTTATTTCCCCGTACACTTTTCTATAGGCACAATTTACAGGGGAAAACCAGCATGTCACACTGCACGATACAGCTTATAACAGGGCAAAAAAAAGTTTATCAGGTCACAAGGGCACACAACGAGGTCTTCACAGGAGCAGCACCCAACCGCGTCTCTCGGCTTGTTCCTCCGCTCCCCCGCTCACAGCCAGCTGCGTAAATGTTGCCCAGGTCCCTTCAGTTAACACATGCCTAGGTCATCCTTTTCATGTTAACAACATGTTTCGCACAGAGGCAAAGCCCCAAACTGGCGTAGCACTTTACCCCCCTTTTCAAGCAGACGACCCATCTGCTCTGACATACCTAAACCTGAAAACAAACTACAGAAAATTTAAATAAATTAGTTCTCAGGAACAACAAAATTCTTTCAAACGCGTGGCTTTCTTCGCTCCCTGGGGGTCGCTCTGGAGGAGGTGTGGGAGGCGGGTTAGAGTGGCGTGGCACCCAAGGGGTATCTCCTGTCCTAAGACCTGGTTCATGGTCACCATTGACGTCTGCTGCATCGCCCCCCACCGTCCAAATGCTCGTCCTCAAACCTCGGTTCAGCGTCTGCCACGTCCTCATCGCCGCTACTGGGGCCTAACGTCATCTTCTTTTTCACCATCACCCAGGAGTAAACTTCCTGGCCCCATGCTAACGCCACAGCCGGTGGCCAAGTCCTCGAGGAAAATCAGGGCAACGGCCCCACACCAACCAACTCCTTGCTCCCAACGACTCTTCTGGATTGCTCCCCTTCCTCCAAAGTGCCCAGCTTTGCACCAGCTGGACTTCTGGGCCTTATCAGAGAAGTTAGCTTACCAACACTGTAACTAACCCTCCCCCGGTCCAACAAGGCTCCGCCCAACGCCTATGCCATCAGCCAGCTGCCCGATTTTGGATGGGCTCCATGAGGCCCTCTACTCCAACAAACACTCTTGACAGTCGACACCGGATTCTAGAAATCTGTCCTGGGGGCAAGGTGCAGTCGCTCAAGCCGTAAAATACCTCTGCACAGCCAACCTCTGGAAGCAGGGCACTCTTCACTGTGCATTCTCACCAGCTTCCGTCCAAGGTCGACCCCACACCTTAGTCTGAGTCAGGTAGTCAAGGCCCAGCAAGCAGTGCTCGTCCAGAAACGGCCACATACACCGGCATCCGCTGCACCGTGCTGCCCACGCCAATACAAGCCTCCACTGGCCCCTTGAGCTGCACACAATGGCCCGTGACACCACACAGTCTCTGTGGTGCGTTCTGGAAGTTGCATAGTGGCCAACATATCAGGCCGCACTAGGGTTTTCTCAGCCCAGTGTCCACTGTCAGGCGGCATGGCTTCCCATCTACTGAGCCCTCCACCTGCATCATGCTGGTTCGACGGCAGCTTACCCAAGTCGGGCCCCGGAAACCGAGGACGGCTGGGTTTCGGCCCCCTTCTCCAGCTGTCCGAGTTTCCTCCTGTACCACTTTCTAGCCTTAGGACATGCACTTGGATGGTGACCATACCTTGCCACAATTCCTTGCCAGCACTGCTGGAAGCATCAGAAATCCGTCTGGTTGAAAAGGAACGTGTTTTTTCCGCCCCCCTCCGACCCCTGATACGTCTGTGCCCTACCTCTCTGCAGCCCCAACACAAGCCTTGGAAAGTTTCCTCGGGGTTCACCTCCTCAATGCCACCTTTTCCCTTTAGCCTTCCGCCCCGGAGGTACAGCGAGGGCTGAGCAGCTGGGGCCTAGGCCCACTCCCTTGCCTTCAGGAAGGCCTCGACTCCAAGGCCCTTGCCATGCCACCTGCAGGTCCTCAGGGTGTGCTGCTTGACGTAGGTTTTTTGCAGCTGCTGGTCCCCTGCAAAGCATCAACAAAGAAATCGCGGGGAGGACCCGATCATCTCTTCTGCAGATGCAGGGTAAAAGACCTTACCAGCGCCTCCACATCCTGCAACCCGCTGGGACAGTGTCTCGCCACGCTCACGAGTCTGCTTCCCTTTAAGTGGGCCCGAATATACCTCGGCCCGGTGGTGGTGCCCGAAACGGCGTTTCAAAGCCTCTGCCAACGCTGGAGTAAGAGGCATGTTGGGATGGCGCGAAGATGCCCCAGCACTTCCCCTGCGGGGCCCCTTAGCGCCTGTTACCAGCTGCAGGGCCCTTCTCTTCCTGGCTCCAGCCCTGGGCAGATGCCAGCATTTCAAATTGGGCGACATATGCCTCCCAGGCCACCTTTCCCGTCGTACTCAGCTGGGCTTACCCTTCACAGAATGTCTGGAGGCCGAGGGCTGCAGGGTGGAGGAACGCCCTGCCGTGAACTAAACACACCTGGGGGGAGGAAAGGGGGTGAGGGAGGCAAACGAGGCGGGTTGACCGGGTCCGAGTTTTTCCGCCACCTATACCAAGGGAGCATTTTTCCCATGGGTCCCCAGCCTTCTGCAGCAATCACTGGCTGGCGACACGATGCTGCGAAAGGCCCGGGGTTTCCTGACGAGGGGCTGCAGGGTGGAAAGAACCGTGCCGTGAACTAAAACACTGGGGGGGGAGGAAGGGGGGGAGGGAGGCAACGAGGCGGGTTGACCGGGTCGAGTTTGCCGCCACCTATACCCAAGGGAGCAGTTCGATGGGTCCCCAGCCTTTCTGCAGCAATCACTGGCTGCGACCACGATGCTGCGAGGGGCCCGGGGTTTCCTGCCGACCCCCCGGCAGACGCCAGTAAATCTGACACTCTTTGGGATCTGTTGCCAGAAAACCCCGTCTGCCTTCTCTGCTTGCAACATTACTACCTCGTGATGCCGCCTTTCCTCTTCACTCCTCCCTCAGGCCCTGGGACCCCCGCCCTTCAGAGTCTGCCCCCTCCTCCATCATTCACTCTTTCACGCTGTTGCAAAGGCCCTTGTCGGTGTACTGCTGAGTTTCCAAACCTCCTCCATCAGTTTTCACTCTTCACGCTGTTGCAGGCCTTGTCGGTGTACTGCTGAGTTTCCATCTTCACAGATGCAAGATTGCTCTGTAGCCCTCAACAAGTTGGCAGAAAATGTTCCTCTGCCTTCCCTTGCCTGCATCTCGACGAGATGGTGCGCCTGCTCGTGTTTCCCTCTGTGCCTGCTCTTCTGCCCTTTGTGCCATTTCCTCCCTCATAACCGGCCAACATGGCAGTGATCAGTTTCCATCTGGCTCGGCTTCACCTCACTCGTGCCTGCCTCAGTCATAGCCTCCTCTCCCTCATGGCTACCGCCATCCTTTGGACCACATGATAAATCGGCGGCGTCCTCACTGATCAAAATCACAAATCCCCCCTTCTGACACCATTTGTTATGCCGGCCGCCTCGTCTCTCTGCCCAACACAAGGCAGGCTAGGCAGACGGCGTGCTATCCACAGGGTCGTGAACACGGGAAAAGCTTCCAAGAGGCCGAGCACCACAGCGTCCCAGAACACCAGGAGGGGAAACACCACTTGGCGAGGTGGGCACGAAATAAACACAAAATGACAGTCTTTCCTTTATTTACACAAGTTATTTACCCGTACACTTTTCTATAGGCACAATACAGGGGGAACCAGCCATATCACACTGCACGATACAGCTTATAAAAGGGCAACACAAAGTTTTTTTCGGTCACAAGGGCCACACTAGGTCTTCACAGGACAGCACCCAACCGCGTCTCTCGGCTGTTCCTCCGCTCCCCCGCTCACAGCCAGCTGCTTCATGTTTGCCCAGGTTCCCTTCATGTTTAACACATGGCCCAGGTCATCCTTTTCATGTTAAGACATGTTTCGCACAGAGACAAAGACCCCCCCTGGCGTAGCAATATGTATACACATATATGTATATATTTGCGCGCGCACGCGCACACCCACACACACACACACACACACACACACACCACACACCCCACACACACACACACACACACACCACAAACCCCCAACAACACGGCGGCGAACCGGCGATCCCTAGGATGAGAGGCGGACACGTTTTCCACTGACTAGCCCGGAGGGTGATAACTAATGCTACATGTTCTGTTATCACTTATTTGAAGAAAACTAAAGATCAAATGACAACGTAGTTTAAAGAAAAAAATATTAATACGCTTATTGGTTTTTTTCATTCTACCAATCACACTTTTTTTTACAAATAACCTAGGGTTTTCGCTTCATTCTTAAAATAACTATTTTATCTTTAAATTTACATCGATGTTATTGCCCAGATATAACAAAAGTGGGACTCGGCAAGTGTATCGCAATATAATTCCGGAATGTACAAGGCCGCCTTCTCCCCTACTGTCACGGTCCTTCCGACAAAATAGTAGTTCCTAAGTGAACGACATCGTCGGAGACGAGGTGTGTTAAAGTGCATCCCCTTGGGGATTTTGTAATATCGGGAGCATAAGACGAGGCTAATAATTTAAGGTCATGTAATCTAGATCTCAGATTATGACAGTTCGCCTGTATAGTAATTGACGCGAATATTACCCAACGCAAATATTACATACATATAGTGTGTGGACGTACAATTAATGACTGTCAACCACATGGCCGGACTCATAGTCGACAAACGAATCGATATATCATTCCCATAAGATTAATAAACTGCAGTAGTACATATATATATATATATAATATATATATATATAAAATATATATATATATATATATATATATAATTATATATATATATATATATATATATATATATATATATATATATATATATATATATGTATATATATATATATATATATATATATATATATATATATATATATATATGTATGTTTGTATATACACAAACCAGTCATAATAAGAGCGTTGTATTACTTGTCATTGTAAAAAATGAAAAAAAGCAATATAATTATATAAAATATGTGGCTGTGCCGTATATTGTAGCTTTGAGGGTTGCCGTTTGTCCCTAGTGTCGGCGGACATTCCTGGCGACCTGCAATAGCCATGGCAGACTCGAAGCAGTATCGCAGATGCTTCCCCAGGTGTGGTGCGTTATGAAATTTTATTCCATTCTGGCCACTACTTGTGAAGGAAGCTGCAGAGTATAGGTTTACAATCCTTGCACAATGATAATGTTTTCATAATGCTCATCATATTAATTTAAGCTCTCGCTTGTATACATGTTAGAGAGCAGAGTCAATATTCATCTGCATCTAACTATCTATCTATCTATATAAATTTACACACGTGTGCGTGTATGTGTGTGTTGGTGTGTGTATATATATATATGTGTGTATCTCTGTATATATATATATATATATATAATAGATATAAATATATATATATATATATATATAATATATATATATATATACACACACATACATACATACATACATATACACATATACATATATATATATATATATTATATATATATATATATAATATATATATATATATCATATAATATATAATTATTAAAAATTTTATAAATAAATTAATAATAATTATATATATTATATTTTTATAAATTTTATATATATATTATAAAATATAATAATATATAATTTTATATAATGTAAATTTTTTTTTTATAAAAAAATTAAAAATAAGAGCTTATTAAGCATTTAAAATTAAAAAAAAACAATAAAAATTTAAAAAAAAATGGTGTTTTTATTTTAGTTTTTTGGGTTTTTTGGGTTTTTCCCTATTCCGGGCATTTTTCCAAAATGATAATAATTTAAAAGTATCCCAATCTTCCCCAGGTTTTGGGGGGGGGGTTTTTTTTTTTAAATTTATTCCTTTTTGGCCACTACTTTGTAAAAAACTTTAATAAAAAATTTTTTTTTTAAATTTTAATATAAGTTTTTTTTTAATGTAATATTTTTAACTTCCCCTTTTAAAAAAATTTTAAAAAAAATAATATCTTATTAATAAATTTTCCACAATTAAAATTTTCAATTCGGGGGGAGGGGGTTTTTGGTAAAAATTTTTTTGGGGGGTCCCAAAAAAAAAAATTAAAAAGAAAAAAAAATAAAAAATTTTTTTTTTAATTACCACCTACAACAACAAAAAAAAAATAAATAATATAAAATAAAAAGTATTAAAAAATAATAATATATATAAACAATAAAACCCCTTAAAAATTTTATAATTAATATTTTATAAATTTTTTTATTTAAGTAAAAAAAAAAATTTAAATTTTTTAAAACAAACCTAAATAACAAAAAATTAAATCAGATAAAAAATTTTTAAAAAAAATTTTTTTTAAATTTTTTTTTTAAAAAAAATAAAAT
>NW_023659435.1:0-21356 GCF_015228065.2 Penaeus monodon
ACGGCCCTCCTGCCCCCAGACTGTAAAAGGCTATGCGCCCTTAGTACAGTGGGACGGGGACGCAAAAACACACGTAAAGGGGTGAAAACACCCCTACACCCCCTACGATTTTTGGGGGGTAAAAAGCGCCGGTGGAGGCCAGGGCAGCTGCCCGGGGGGAGGGGCGGAGCTGCCTACCGCGCTGGTCCCCTTGACACGAACCCCCCCGGAGGGAGGGCAGAGTGACCCTCCCCCCGGCCGGAGCTTGGCACGAACCCCTTTTCAAAGAGGTAGAATAAAATGTGACCCCCGCCCCGCGAGCGGTGGTTCTTTTTTATGCATTTGGACCCTGGAAAAAAAGCCACGTGGCCCAAACTGTAATAAAAATAGAATTACCCATCTGTAACAGAAATAAATTTCCACATTTTTACACACTACACATTATTCCTTATATATATTGTTTTGTTTTGTGTGGGGGGTGTGTGGTGTGTGTGCGGGGTTGTGCGTGTGGGGGGTTTGTGTTGCGGGGGCGTGTGTGTGTGTGTGTGGGGTGTGTGGGGGTGTGTGTGGGGTGTGTGTGTGTGTGTGGTGTGTGTGTGTTTGTGGGGGTGTGCGCAAGGTTAGAATAATATAATATATACATTATTATAATATATATAATATATATATTATATGTCATTTCATCAAGGTTCTTTACTTAAGATTTATGTTTAAGCTAATTTCATTTTTTTTCTTTTTACTTTTAAATTTTTCCCGGTTTCATTTGACAAGTTTGACAATTTTTTTTTCATATTCATAAGATTAATTATTTGATGTTCAATGCTTAACCGGTAAAATTTGTTATTTCTCTAAATCATTCCTTTTATCCATATTTTTAAGACTCACGAATTGTTTAGGGATTTTTTTTTTTTTCGGGTTTTTTTGAACGGGGGAGTAAAGTTTTTAAATTTTAAAAAAGTAATTAGCTTTTTTTAAACCGAAAATAGAATAAAGTTCTTTTTTTCCACGTTTTTTTTGGGCCGGGGGGGGTTTCCCTTCCCGTTTATTTTAAATTCATTTTCACGGTTATTTTTTTATAAATTTTTCCCAAGGGAAATTTTTTTAAGGCAGAGGTAGGAGGACGGAGTGAATGACAGCGATGCGGCTGGCAGGTGCCCGGGGCAGCAGTATTTTTTCAAATTTTAGTTGTGCTCTGGTTTTCTTTTTTCTCCCTTCGTGAGTCGATGCGGGGTGAGAGGGAATGCCCGGACTCTGCCCCAACTGCCGATTGAAGCCCCATGCGCACAAATAACCCAAGGGGGTTTCCATTTTGTCCCCCTTTGGGGTTTTCCCTTTGGGAAAAAATTTTGGGTTTTGGGGGGTTCCTATTTTATCCGGGTTTGGGTTTTTTTTTAAAAAGGGTTTTTATTTAATTTAAAAACCCGGGGGCATTCGCCCCCCCCGGAAAAAAAAAATTTACTTTAATGAAAAATTTCCTTTTTATCTTAAGAAAAAATTTACCCCTTTTTTTTTTAGTTAATATTTGGGTGTTTTTAACACATGGATGAAAAATTTTGCAAAATTTTTAAATTTCGCAAATACTGTAAAAATTTTACCGAAGGGAATTTTTATACGGAAAATTTTGCAAAAGTAACTATGAAATAAAAAAATGGTCTCGTTTTAAAAACTAAATTTTTAAAATTGTTTTTGTATTTTTTTTTTTTCAATACCCGGACCTTTCAAAAGGTTTTATTTACAAAGGGTCGCACATTAGGCCCCCCAAAGGTGGGCTTCTGAAGCCGACCGATGCTGTGCAAAAGGGGTTCCCCCGATCCTTCCAGCGTTCCTCGAAAACGAGAGAGAAAAACGGCCCGACCATTTGCGCTCCCCTTTTTTGTAGCGGGTGGCGAAGTTTAAACGGGGCAGATACATGCCAGGCCCTCAGGGCGAGGTTCGCCGGGTTTTGGGGGCCCCCAAACTCCCAGAGGCATTTGGTCAGTCTCCCGCAGAAATTTTTCTTTCCCTTTTGAGGGGGGAAATAATACTTTTTGATTTTCCCTCAAGAATGCCAGAGTTTTTTCTCGACCGTGCCTTTTTTAGTTCCTCTCGGCGGACTCAAAATTTTAGTTTTGGTTTGGCTAGGGATAAAAACCCCACCCCCTTGATTTCCCGCTTAAACTGCCCCACACCCTTCCCCGTGATGCATCTTTTTTGAAAGGGTAAAGGGTTTTTGAAAAAAATTTGGGAACGGGAGAATGGGTTTTTACATAATAAATTTTTAGTGAAAATTTAAAAACATCCTCCTGTTTTATCCCCCAGTGAATCTTTTTCGGGGGGTGTTTCCTTTAACAGACAAAGAAAATGGGAGGGGCTAAAAACGCGAAATTTGGCACAAAAGCTACGGTAAATCCAGTTAGCCTAAAAAAAAAGACCGTCTGGTTCTTAGTTTTGGGGTCGCGGGAAACTTTATTTCTTAATTTTGTGTTCTGACAAAGCCCCCACCTGCCCTCACCCAAAAATTATGGAAGTACTGAAAATTCCTTAAAAACCAATTTCACACTTATTTTTCCCTGAACGGTCATATTGCGTTTTTTTAACCCCTGGAAAAAAACTTTCCCAAAGGGCTTTCCCCGATGCCTCCTCGAACGTAGAAGAAAAAGGGGGGAAAACCCGAAATTTATCAATGGGAAAGCTTCCAAATCCCCCAAACCTTGCAAACCCCTTGCCTTTATAACCTTTTTAAAACAGTTGGGGAGTTCGTGTCCCAAGGAATTTCCCTAAAATGATAAGACCTGCAGGAAATAGTAAAAGCAGTGAATCTTGACCTCCGGGGTAAAAGGGATTTTGGGAAAAAAACCTTTTGTAAGCGAGTTTCTAAAGAACTTCCCTTTAGTAAGTTGGAAAAAATAGCTCTTTGACACCCCAAAATTTGGTTTAGCATCAGTTTTTTAATCATATTTATTTTCCGATAGTCTCCCCCATATACGCCCCACTGCCTTCCCTTTTTTTGTAATTACTTTCTATGGGGCTAAAGAAGGGGGACGTAGATTTTTTCGATGATTTCCCCCCCTTTTCCCAACCTCGACCTTTTCGGCTAACAGCATCCACAAAAATCCCAAGGGATAGGGTAAAAATTTTTGTCCCAAAATTTTGGGGCTAGTAAGTTTAATATGTTTATATTAAAAAATTTTCAACTTGTTCCTCAGGGGAATAAAGTCACCAAAAAGTTCCAAAAAAAGGGATTTTTTAAAATTTTTTCTCGTTCCTCTGGTTTTAAGGTGGGCAAACAATTTTTAATTTTTTGATGGTTTCGGTTGACGGGACGTGCGGTTGGGCAGGTCCGGCGTCACACTAAAAATTTAACAGGCCCGGGGGGCGGAAAATGTATGTGCGGCGGGGAAATACTGCTGAATTCGAGGGGGACGGCCCAAAAAAAAAGGCTTTAAAAAAACGGAGATATGCTGTTGGGTTTGGGAAAAACCACCTGCTGATTTGTTCCCGGGTAACGTTTAAAAATTCGCGTCTTGCCGGCACATCTCTCTCGACATGGGACGCAATTCCCGTGGTTTGTTGAAGTACCCTTTCCGCATATTAAAGTGGAAAACCTTTTTTTTTTTGATTTTCCCCCTTGACTAAGAATTAAAGTTAGAAATTTTTTACGACATCATAAGGGCCCTTTCCCCTGCCGGGTAAAACAATTTATGAGGGAACCCCGGGGAAGAGAATAAGGGGATTTATTTACCAGCCCTTTTAAATGACGTACCCCTTGGGTTTTTCCCGGTAGTTGCCCTTTGTATTTCCGAGCTTTCAGCAAAATCTTGCTTAGCTAAATTGAAATGACGGAAAACGATTTGCCAGGTAATGAAAATAAGTATACGGTTTTTTTTAATTCGGATTGCTTTATTTCCGTCCCCCAGCCCCGCAGTAAAATTTTAAGAGGTCCTCCCTTAATGTCTTCCATAGACGTTTAAAGGGTTTAGAAAATTTTTAAAGGAAAAATTTGAGGGAAAACCCCTTTTAAGCAAAAAGAAGTGGGCAACATAGCCGTGGCCACTCCTTTGGGCCCGCTCGCTCCACCTCTTTAGCCCTTTTTTTAAGGGCCCCAAAACCCCTCACAAAGAAACCCTAAAATGGGTGGGTAGGTGTCGGTTTTTTGTCCTTTTACCCACAAAAATCTAAGCACTTTTCCCTCATGCAGAGGTAAACGTTTTTCCCCCCTATCACTCAAAATTTGGGCCCGGGAAAAAACCCATTTCCGCAGAAGATTTCCACCATGGTTTGGCGACAGGGACAGAATTATATTTTTGAGCGGCAATGCTTCTTTGGCCAACCCGTGTGAAAACCAGGGTGTGAGAAAAGGGACTTACAAAATCACTCGCCCCGGGTTTTTATTTGGGCCCACGATCCACGGCGACCCTCGAAAAGGGTTTGGGGGGGTTTTTTTTTTTTTTTAGCAGGGCCCTCGGGGTTCAGTTGGGCAAGGTTTCAAGGGGGGCCGGGGGTCAATAGTCTTTTTACAAATTTTCACATGAGCGAAACCCAACCTTTAAAACTCCTGCCCCCTGCAAAGGGCCCAAAAAAACTCTGCCCGAAATTTCGGTCGAGCGTTTTTTGGCCCCCTATGACCCCGGGGAGCGGAGTTAAGGGGTGAGACCCAAAAAGGGAAAAAACCCGCAAGACGATACCTCGCCCGGGAAAAGACGAAATGGGGACGCCCTTTCCCCCAAATTTAAAGCCCCGAACCCTTTCCCGGGAGATTTCCCCTTTTTTTCTCGATAAAACAGGTTTTTTTTTTTTTCCCCCGGGACCTTTGAGACTTTTTTCCCCCATCTTTCCCCCGCACTGATTCTAGTGAGGGGTCGCTCCTTTTGCCCTGAAAAAAATCCTGAGTTTTCCCCCCAGGCACTTACCCACGTCAAAGGGGGGAAATTTCCTTTGGTTTTTTTAATTTTTCTCGTAACAGCGAACATCCGTTTGCTGTTGGGAACCTTAGCCCCACAGTTATTTCTCACCCCTTTAATGGGGGTTTATGAGGGCGTGAAAAAACGGATTAACCATACGGCTGCTGAAAATTTTTCCCCGTAAAGAAAAGGGGCTTTTTACATGTATAGTCGCCCCCTGGAAAAAAACTATGATCCCGTTTAATCATTTTAACATTTTCCTCCCCCCAGTTTTTATTGATGTGGTTTGGGCCCTAACTTTGGTTTACAAACACCCGGGCGAACCCTTGTCTCTGGAAAAACTTACCGGAAAAACCCCCTTACGAAAAAGAAATTTTAAAGAGGAGAGAGCTTGCTTATTAAAGGGTCCGGGGAGGGGGGAAGATAGTCAAAGTGTGACGTGGGGCGTTTTTTTTTTAGCTTCTGGAAAGTCTCCGGGGGGTGGGGGGGTTGGGTTTTCCCAAATCAAACGGCCCGGGCCCCTCCTTTTTGTTTGATAATCAGGAGTTTCTTGACCCCACCCTTCGCCAAGGATGCTGCTGTTTCTTGTGGGTTTTGGGACACTCTGCTGGCTTTTGATTTCAGATGCGTGGTTGTTTAATTTTTGGGATGG
Organism: Penaeus monodon; assembly: GCF_015228065.2. NCBI lineage: Eukaryota > Metazoa > Arthropoda > Malacostraca > Decapoda > Penaeidae > Penaeus > Penaeus monodon. Next base: position 5,512 of record NW_023659435.1, read on the forward strand.
GAACCTTTTGTTGCTGCTGCCCCCAAAGAGTTCTTGCTTTTTCCCCCCTGTTGTTTTAAAACCCCGTGAAAATGGCCCGGGTTTTTCCCCTGCCTGCGAGTGGTTTTTGGGTAAACCCAAAAGGGAGAAAAATTGGGGGAAACCGCCCTTTTCAGCCATCTGGCTCTGCAAATCTTGATTTTTGGATCTTTAAACTGCGCAACGAGATTTCCCGGGGGGACCCCGACTTTTCAAGCTTTAAACCGTAACACTAAATCCCCAATACCTTCCTTCGGTCCGGGGTCCCATTTCCCTTTTTAAACCCCTGGGGAAAAGGTTTGCCTTTACAAAGAACCCCGGAACGAGGGCACAGTTTCCGGTCTTTCATCATTTTCGAAATTAAATTTAAAATTTTTGGCCCTCGTGACCGTTTAACCCCCTGCCCCCATCAATGCTGATTATCGAACAGTACGTCTTGGCAAAATCGCGTTCAAAGGGGGGTTTTAAAATCAAACAGAATTTGGAAATGAAACTTCTTCGTGGGGTTTGCGAACTGGAAAATTTAAAACGGAAAAATCCTTTAAACCGGTGAAAATGGGTTTGATTGGGGTCACCTTCTTTAAAAAAACAGGGGGAAAAGGAAAAGCGCGGCAAGGGGGGATGCCCGGGCAGGGGAGCCCCCATTGTTCCCATCTGCACGCGAGCCCTTTCCCCCGGTTTATGCCCGGGGGAATCCCCTTTCCCCTTCCTCTATTTTTCAGGTGCTGCAGTTCAGCTCGTGCTCAAACCCGTCTGTCCCGCTTTCCCCCTTCCCCCTTCCCCACGTCACCCCTGCCCGCTCGTTCTCTCCGGTCCTAGCCTGACGTTTTCCACGTAATCACAAAGCTATCGGGCCTCAAGCCCCATCAACTTAGCCCTTTTTCCCTAAACTCCTGCAAAACAATTGATTGGAGAAAAATTCTAGAGATACTCGCAAATGAATGGGCCACAAAACCCTTAAAAGGGTAGATCCACAAAAGTTTAAGGGAAAAATCTTCTTCACAAACATTACTCCCAAATTTTCGAGTCCCCGTTCGGGGGGCCAATTTTTCATAAACTTATCAGAGTGTTCTTTTTCTTTAAGATTTATGTTTAAGTCTTTAAACATATTTTCTTTTATACATTTTAAATTTTTTCCGGATTTATTTGAAAAGATCGACAATTTTTTTTCATATTATAAGTTATTAATTTTGTTGATGTTCAATGCTTTAAACCCGTTAAAATTTTTAGGGTTTATCTAAAAAAATACTTCCTTTATCCCTAGTTTAAAACTCATTCGAATTGTTGGATTTTTTTTTTTTCCGGGTTTTTAGACAAAGGGGAGTAACAGTTTTAATTTTTTTAAAGTAATTTGTATTTTTCTAACACGAAAATATGAATAATGTTCTTATTTTCTACGTTTTTCCGGGCTGCTTCTGTGTTTTAAGTTCTTTTACTACGTGTATTATATAAATTTTTCTAAGAATTTTGTAAGAGCGAGGCTAGGAGGACGGGGGTGGGACAGCGATGCGGCTGCAGGTCCCCCGGTCAGCATTTTTTTTTTAAAATTTTTAGTTCGTGCTTGGTTGTTTTGTTCCCCGTTCGGAGTCGTGCGTGAGTGAGAGGGAAGCCCCGTGACTCCTGCCCACCTGCCCGATTTTACGGCATGCGCACAAAAAACCCAAAAGTTGCCATATGTGCTTGGGGGTTTCCCTGGCAACAGGTGGTTTTGGTGTTTCCATTTTTTCCGTTTGGTTTCTTTAAAAAGGGTTTTTATAATGAACACCTGGACAAAATTATAATATAAATTTTTTATAATTATATTATTATAATATATATATTAATATAACACACCCAAAACAACCAACCCACACACACACACACACACACACAACCAAAACCAACACACACACAAACACACACATACCACACCACACACACAACACACCACACACACACACAACACAACACACACAAACAATATAAAAATTTTGTAGTAGTATGTATGATTTTAAACATACAAACACACACACCACACACAAAAACACACACACACAACACACACACACAAAACACACACCCACAACCCCAACACCCCATAATATATAACAATGTATTTTTTCATATGTAAATATGTTTTTGTATACTTTTTTTTTTAAATGCCTATCCTACAGGATGTTGGCGATCATGGATTTCCTTTTTTCTTGGCAATTTGAGTGTGGTTGCCGTTGCCCTTTCCCCCGGTGTTTTATCGAGCCCCTTATTACCCCGGGTTTTGGGGTTAGCACTGACTTGGGGGTGGCTTACCCACCCCGTGGGTTTGAAGGCAAACGAGGTGAAAATTTTTGCCCAAAGGGAACAACGCGCCGGGCCCCGGGACTCGAAAACCCTTTTAAGACCACACACACCAAAACACACACACAACACACACCACACACACACCCCCAAAACACAAACACACACACAAACACACAACACCCCACAGACACACCACACACCAAATAAAAAATAAATAAAAACATAAAACAAACACATTATATAATAATTTTATATAAATATAATTTTAAAATAAATAATTTAAAATATATATCAATATATTTATATATATATATATATAGTAAATAAAAATTTATAAATATTATATATTAATAATATAAATATAATGTGGGTTTTTTTTATGTTTTTATCATATTTTTATTGTGTGGTTGGGTGTGGTGTGTCTTTCATATAAAACTATAATAAAAATGATATGCAACCCCAATACGTATAAATACATTAAAGGGAATTACAATAATACAAACACCCACCAACATATATTATATAATTTTAATAAATAAATTATATATAAATAATATATATATAATAATATAAAATTACATATTTTTATATATATATATATATTAATATATGTTAAATATATGTAGATTATACATTAATTATTATAAAATATGTAATAACATACATTATATGTTAAAATGATATGTATATATAAAAATACATAATATGGGTTTTATATATATTTTAAAATAGTTATAAAATATATGTATATATTAAATATTATGTATATATATATATTTGTAATATACTAATAATATATCTAATATGTATATAAAATCATTACATGTACACACCATACCCCAAGGTGGGGGTTTTTAGTGATAATAATTATACACACACACATTTTTATGTTTATATATATATTGTGTTTATATATATATAATATATATATATATATTATATTATAAATATATATTTTTATGTGTGTGTTGGGTGTGTGTGGGGTGTGTTGTGTTTGTGTGTGGGTGTGTGTCTAAATATATGTGGATTATAAATATATTATTATAATTATATATAATATATTAAATAATAATATATATATATTATTATATGTTATATGTATATATACAAAAAACACACACACAACACACACACACACACACACACAACAACCCCACCACACACACCACACAAAACCCCAAACACACAACCCAAAACACCAATATTATACTGTGTGTGTGTGTGTTGTGGTTTTTGGTGGGGGTGTGTGTGTGGTTTGTGTGTTTTGGGTGTTGTGTGGTGTTTGGTTGTGGGGGGGTTGTGTGTGTTGTGTGACATTTTAGAATATTATTATATAAAAATTTAATAAAATATATATATTTTAACATATTTTAATATATTAATAAATATATATTTCAACATATATAATATAATTATATATTATTATAATATATATATATATATATAATTCAACTATATTTATATATAATTTCAAAATATATGTATAAATAAAATAATTTTATATAATATAAATATTTTATATATATATATGTGAAATATATGTGTGTTTATATAAATTATACACATATATTCCTATTTCACCACACACACACACACACACACACACACACACAAACACCAAAACAACACACAACCAACACACACACACACACACACACAACACAACAGACGCTTAATAAAATATATATACTGTGTGTGTGTGTGTGTGTGTTTGTTTTTTTTTTGGTGTGTGTGTGTGTGTGGTGTGTGTGTTGGGGGTGTGTGGGGTGTGTGTGTGTGTGTGGGTGTGTGTGTGTGTGTGGGATACAAACACATATGTATGTATATATATAAATATATATGGGGAAATTATTTTATGATATAATGCATACATTCATATATATGTGTCTATATATCTATATACATGATATCTATCATCTGTTATCTATGTAACTCTCTTTTCTCTCTCTCTCCTCTCTCATCATCCTTCTCTCTCCTCTTCCTCTTTATTAAATATATATATATATAAAATATTATATATATAATATTTTTATATATATATTATATAATAAAATACTTTACAAACAAAATATATTTGATGGAAGTAGAAAAAAATCGTATTGAAAGGAGGAGGACCTATTCCCATTGAGATCGGTCCCAAGAACAAACACATGAATTAAGATTATTGACAAACAACACTGCACATCCATTTTCATCCATGATTTATGAAATATAACCCAATATAGTCGATATCGTACATCATGGAAAACGGTGGTCATCCTGTCCTATTCTTACATGTTTCTATAGCCCCCCTGTGAGGGGTAACTGTAGCAATCCCTTTATTAAAGTGTGTCACTAAAACTGTTGGGACATGTGTGAAAACCTGAACTAAATCGTGACGTAAACGTTTGTACTGTTTTTAGACATAACGCAAAGTTTATTTCCCAATACCTTAGTTATTTTCGATGATCTGACCTTGCTATTTATATATTTATTAATTAATTACTGAAAGTCATTGAAAGATAAATTCAAGGAAATTGGGTTGGGTTGCAAATGTACGAATACATAATTGGGACCCATTATACAATTAGATTCAAAAATTAAACAGGGAAGTACCTCGCGACATTATGTCCTTATTCCTGGTGTTCTTTTGCCTGAAATATGAAATAGATTACTAATTCGTTAGAATAAGCAATCGTTATAATTATTAGCTACCTTGCCTTCTAAAAATAATAATTAATTAATAAAAAATAAACCAAAATTTTTGCTATCCATGTCGTTTCTTTCTGTTATATAATATCTTCCTCTACCTCCCTTATCTGCCTCATCCCCTCTTCGTTAGGAGCTTCTTAATCATTAAAAGCCACCCAATATTGATGGCGGACAGGGAAACGCACGGCTAGTTCGTCATTTTTAATTAGACAAAAATGGTTGTGAAGACAGTGGAGAGGTGGATAATAATATTAGCAAAACTCTCTCTACCCATCATCTATCTTGTCTCTCTCTTTCTCTTGCCGCTTTCTCTGTTTTCTGTCTGTCTGTCGGTTGCTGCGTTTTGTTGTCGTCTCCCCTCTCCTCTCCTCTCTCTCTCTTTTCTCTCTCCTTCTCTTCTCTCTTCCTCTCTCTCTCGTCCCCCCCCCCCTCCCCCCCGTCTCCCCCCTCCGTTTCCCCCGTTCCCCCTCCTCCCCCCCCCTTTCCCTCCCTCCCCCCCCCCCCTCCCCCTCCCTTCCCTCCCCTCCCCCCCTCCCTCCCCTCCCTCCCCCCTCCCCTCCCCCCCTCCCTCCCCCCACCCCTGGGTTTTAAAAAGAAAGAAAAAAAAAAATCCCGTGAACGCATGAGAAATTTACTTTAAAAGTAAGTGAGGAAGAACCCATCTTGTGGGGTTTGGGCGCGTCCAATCATATAACAGTCATTTTATTAGATTATGTTTGTTTTTCTTTCTCCCCTTCTTTCATGATTTGGAAATTATTAATTTTCAATCTGAAAGTTTTTACTAACAGTTTTAACAGTCATGAACTCATTTCCTGTTGTGTGCAGTTTATTTAAATGATTTTGGTCGCTAACATAGGTAAGCAGTAATCCCTAAAAAAACGCCAAACAATTTTCAAGATTTTGTTTTTTTTCCCCAAAAGATAAGGAACATAAGAAGGAATACACGTAGGAACAGTTCACTCATCATTAGTTTAAATAAGGGGCACCAAAAAACTAATGTTAATTTATCGCTTTTTCTTCCTCTCTCTCTCTCTCTCTCTCTCTCTCCCCCTCTCCTCTCTCTCTCTCCCCCCCCCTCTATAATATTTTAAATTAATATATAAAAAAAAAAAGGGGAACATAAATAAAAAAAAATAATAATAAATTAAATATAAAAAAAAAAAAAAATAAATATACACACTCACCCACACACACCACCCACAAACACACCACCACACACACACACACACACACAACACCCACAAACACACCCCACACAACACAACAAAATTACAAAATAAAAAATATAATTAATAAAAACAATATACAATATAAAATAATATAATAAAATACATAAAATAAAATTACAATATAAATAAAAAATTACATGTTAAAATAATAAAAATATATATAATAATATATATATAAATAAATATAAAAATAATATAATATATATATATATTATATTATATAATATTAAAATAACACACAAACCATAAACATATAGTGTTGTGTGTGGTGTTGTGTGGTGACAATATATATATTTTATATATATAAAATATTTTAATATATAAAAAACAACATACACAACACTTTAAAACACCACACAACACAACACCACACACACAAACCCCCACACACAACACCCCACAAAAACCCACACACCAAACACACAAAAATTTTATATTATAATAGAAAAAATATATATAATTTTATATACAACATACATACACACTTTTTATATAAAACATATATATAAATAAGATTATATATTAAATATAATAAAATATAATTATAATTTTGGATAGTAATTTTATATATATATAATAATAAAATTATATATAATATATATAATATAATTACACCATATACATATACACACACACACATTTATACAAGACACACCCACTAAAAATTCATATTATATAAATTTTCAAATATATATATATATTATATAATTATAATATAATAAAATATATAAAATATAAGAATATAAATATACAATTACATAATAAACATATATAAGAATAAGTATATGAAAAGGAGTATATCTATCTAAATATATATATATATATAATATTTATATTTTATTTTATATATAATAATTATATATGAAACACACAGGGGGGGGGGGGAAAAACACACACACACACACACACACACACCACACAAACACACACACACACACACCCCACCACACACAAATAAAAATATATTTATATTTTTATATATAATTTATATATAATATTATATAATATTTTTAAATTTTAATATATATGTATATATATATTATAAAAATATATAAAATTATATATATATATGTTGAAAATATATATAAATATGTATATATATAATATATCATCTTTAAGGGTGGGTTCATGTCTGGCCCCCGTGTACAGCAGAACCCAATTGAGTTTTCACTTGTGATGCTCTTGGAGTGAGTACGTGGTAGGGTCCCCAGTTCCTTTCCACGGGAGTCCCGGGTACCTTTTTGGGTAATCATTCTCTCTTATTTTATCCGGGCTTGGGCCCAGACGATTGAGGGGCTTGGCCACCCAGGGCTGGGGAGGGCAATCAGGGAATTCCTTTTTCCAAAGGGGAAAAACCGGCGGCGGGGACTCGAACCCCCCAACTCGGATTCCGTCGTGACAGTCTTTTAGTCCGAACCTCAAAACCCTTCGGCCCCCGCGGGCCTTTACGATCATGGGCATCCAGATTTTTTTTTGGCAATTTTTGACGGTGGTTTGCCATTGCCCTTCCCCCCGGTGTTTTTTTTTTTTTTTTTTTTTTTTTTTTTTTTTTTTTTTTTTTCCGAGTCACCATCTATTTACCGGCACAGACTTGGGGACTTTGGCCCCAGGGTAGGGGGCAATCGAGGTGAAGTTCCTTGCCTAAGGGAAAAAACGCGGCGGTCGGGGACTCGAACCCTCGAAAACAGATTGCCGTCGTGACGTCTTGAGTCCGAGCTTAACCATTCGGCCACCGCGGCCCCCTATATATATTATATAATATATTATAATAATATTATGAAAGAATACACACAAATAACAAGCACACCACCACACAAACAAAACACCACCACAACCAAAACCCACACCCCACACACACACAAACACACACACCCCATATAATATGTGGTTGTGTGTGTGTGTGTGTGTGTTGTGTGTGTGGGTTTAGGGAAAAATGTGTTTTATTTATATAAAAAAACATATATTTCATATATATAAAAAATAATATATAAATATATAAAATATAAACAATATTAAAAATATTAAAATATATATTTTTAATATATATATTAAGAATTATAAAGTAAAAAAATATAAAATAAAATATAATATATATATATATTATATAATATAAAAATAATAATATGTGTGTGGTGGGGGTGTGGTGTGTGTGTGTGTGGTTGTGTGTGTGTGTGTGGGTTGTGTTTTTTGTATAATACTATATACATATTATGTAAATAGTATATATAATATAATGAAATATAAAATATATTAAAATTTTTATAATCAAATATAATATATAATTTTAATAATAATACATTATAATTAATATATATATAATATATATTATATAATGCAACATAAATATGTATAGACACACACACACACACACACACAACCACACACCACACACACAACAACACACAACAATATATATATATAATATATATATATTTATTTTTAAAATATAATTTTAAAATTATACATATACATATATATACACTAAAAAAGTGTGTGTAGTAAATTTTAAAATATATATATTATATTAATATATATATTACACAAACAACACAAACACATGTGTGTGTGTAATTTATGTATATATATACATTAAAATATGTATTTAATACGAAATAATATATATAAAATAAGATATATATGTTATAATAAATATAATATACATATAATATAAAATATATATAATATATATATATATATATATAAATGTTGTTATATATTTTAATAATAATATTATTATATTAAATATATATAATGCGTGGTGGTTGTGTGTGTTATAATATACACATTATAGATTTACGTATGTGGGTATGAATAAATAATTGTGATATAAGGGTTAATTAAAGCCCCAACACACAACCCCACACAAAAAACCACAAACAAAAAACACACACACCACACCAACACACAACACACACAACACACACCACCCCACCACCACACACAACCACACAACACACACACCACAGTGATTTATCTGTGTGGTGTATGTAAATATATAAAATATATGTAATATAAGAATATATTTGGGGACACACACAACAAACACACAACACACACCACACAAAATTTATAATATATTATATAATATATTATAATATTAAATAAATTTTAATATATATTTATTGGTATATGTATTTAATATAATCTTGATATATAAAAAATATTTATGTTGGTATGGTTTTCATTTTCGTATTGCCATCTTTATTTTCCTTTTTTTTTGGTTCACATGAATGTCTGTGTCCCCTTTATTCAGTTTTCCATGAAAACCGGACGGGGTTTAATGTAAAAAAAAATGTATTCCCTATGAATTAGTACTTGTTCATTTTCAATCTTAAAAAAAGCCGCATTTTTCACACAATATAGGACACGAACTGTTCCCCCGGGGTTTTGTTAGGCAGGGGATGCCCCGCTTTATCAAAATATCCTACTGTATTTTTTAAAATTTATTATTTTTCGGGTTTTTTAAAGTTTAAATTAAATTACTTCTAAAGGGGATACCCAAGATTCGTAAGTTTGTGAACTCACTAAAACCTCTAAGATTACTAAATTTTTGCGGGGAGCAATTTTTCAATTCCCTTTTGGGAGAAGATCTCGCTCTCCACCTTTTGCTGTTCTCTTGCCATCATTAGGAAATGCCTTTTTCAATTCTCCCGCAATACTAAATTCCCCTTTCCGTCTCGACTAGTTATAACCATGTTTTGGTTTCTAAGGCGCCGTTCCCATTTACTGGTAACATTTCTTTTGAACCAAAAAGATGCCGAGGGCATACAATCTGTCTTAGTCAGGTTAAATTTGAAATTTAAACCCCAACCCCATGCCCGTTTTGCCGAGGGGGGGGGGGGTTTGGAGAAAAGACTGGGAACAAATTAGGGAGTCATCCCTGCCTTGGATTCAGTCCTCGTATTTGCATGGTCTCTTAAACCCTTTTTTTTTTCCTTCTCCTCAGCCTTTTTTGGGCCACTTCGTAATTCAATATTTTTGCCATAAGCAATGATTTTTGCTATTGGCGTTTTTTTTTTACCCTTTAAACTATTCGGAAACCCAAAATCATCGCTTTATTTGTCCCCAACCCCCGCCCTACCGTTATTTTTTAAATACCACCCCGTGTTTTGTGTGTCTGAAGGCGAAAGGAAAAAATAAAAAACGAAGGTTTGGAAAAAAAAATTGAGGTGGGAGGAGAGAGAGAAAAAGAGAGGGGAAGAGAAGAGGAAGGAGAGAGGGGGAGAGAGGGAGAGAGAAAACGAGAGAGAGAGAGGGGGAGGAGAGAAGAGAGGAATCTTAATCTTTTAATTTCTGAAAAAATTATTTTTTTATTAATTATAAAATTTATATATAAACCCCCTCTCTTGTAACTGTTGTGATTTTTTTAATAGAGTTTTCGTAAAAGGAAGAAGAAAAAAAAAGGGTTTTGGGAACCCCTTTTTTAAAGGGGTTTAAAAGAAAAGACACGAATTGCAAGAGACGAAAGCGTTTGCGCCAACTTACGCAAACGGGGTACCACACTAGCCGGGGAGTGTAACACGCACTGCAGAGCATGTTTGAGAGAATTTATAATGACGAAGATAATGACGAGGGAAAGACAAAAAGGGGAAAAAAAGGAAATACTAAAGGGTTATCTAAAAAAAATGGTTGCATGCCCCCTGTAAAAAAACTGAAAGTAAAGCAGAAACATAGATAAGAACTCAAGAAAACGTTAGGAGAAACACCGTTTCTTAAAGGGGAAAAAATGCGAAAAAATCTAAAATAAAAAGGGGACGGTTAAGCAAAGTCGAAACAATTACGGCTGAGTGTTTTGAAAGCCATCAAAAATAGCGATATAGTAAAAGAGAGCAAAAAAAAAGGGTAAATCAGACTTGTCATTTAAATAACAGACAGAAAAAATATTGCGATATGGAAAATTCAGAGACCTTAAATAAAAGGGAAAAAAAGTTTAAAGGGGAGAAAAGAAAGGAGAGATAAAGACCGTAAAAAATGAACAACACGTATAAACAGAAAAATTGAATTCTGAAAGCAAAGGAACCCAATAAACCCAAGCAAGTACGCCCCCCTTGCCAGACAGACAAAACCCACCAAAAAACCCTGCAAAAAAAAGGAAAGTAAAAAAAACAATATTCCCTTAAAAAAAGGTGGAAATAATTCCCCACACAGATATAGACGATAACAGTAAAAATATTTTTGAGATCATCTTTATAGATTTTTCCCATAAAAGCAGGAGAGTCAGGATAATATTCAGTTGACATTAGCCCCAAACAAAATAGATACTGCAACGCGAAAGAATGGAAGGGCATTTTCAGTACTTGGATTTTAAAAAAAATTTTGACAAAATAGAAAGGGTCAAAGAGAACCGGAAAAGAAGGAGGGGAGGAGGTTTTTAAAAGGAATTTTTGAATAAAAAAATGGAGGTTTTTTTTATATAGAACACAAATTAGTAACAAATTTTAAAGGAAAAACATTCGATATGGAAAAAAAGTAAAAATTTTATTACCACAGGGAAGCCTTTCACCCAATTTGTTCAAAATTTTTACCAGGTTTGCCCATGAAAGATACCCAAACAGTATCTAAATATGAGGCAAAAGTAGAAAAAGAGCTAAGAACAAGAATTCGTATCAGTCCAAAAAAAGACATTAAAAGTTTGGAATGGGAAATATAATAAAGAGACGTCAGATACAGGTAGAAAAAAGTCGACCACTTACCAGTACAAGCAGCATATATGTCTGGGAAAGAAAATGCCTCAATAGTTGTAATCGGGAAGAAACCACGGGATATTAAAGCCATTATTAAAAAAAAAAATCATAACGTAGACCAAGATAGGTAAAAAAAAAATGAGATTTCACAAGAATAGCTGCAGGGGAAAAGGAGCCCTCAAGGAAAATAAAAATAAACTGGAACGATGCAAGAACGGCTAATTTAATGGACTTAAACCCACAAAGAAAAGAAGAAATTAAAAAACTTAAAAATTTTTGGAAAGAAAGACGAAACGAGATGATAAGTTGTGTTGGGGAAGAATGTTTATTTAGAAAAAAAGGAATTTTATAAGAAATGGGGGGGACAAGGAGAAAAAAAATTAGTTTTCTAAACGGTTTATGGGAAAGGAAAAAACTTTAGAAAGGTTTATATGTTAGTAACAAACCCCTTCGGAAATTTGTATGGCCCTCAGTGTAGAAAACGGGGCCCCCTGAATCAGCTCCTTTTCCCGCGTTAAACAAATAGGAAATATCACGCTCCCCTTCTCTCTCTCTCCTCTCTTTTCCCCTTTCCTCTCTTTCCTCTCTCTCTCTCTCTCCTCTTCTCTCTTTTCCCTCACGCATTTAATCAAACAACCGGGAAAAAATAGCAAAATCTTCACTAGCCCATCACCCCATCAGCTCATTAAATCTAACCAGACCGAGGGGGGACGTGTTTTTGGCGCCCCGAGGAAGGCTTTTTGAAGCCCGAAGGGATTTGGGGAAAGGGTTCCGTCTGTTTACGCTATGCAATCAAGGGGGGCGAGGTTTGCCCACGGGCCCAGACCGGGAGCTTGTGGTTTTTAATTTTGGAGTGCTTCGTGTTTGGGTTTTGAGAGTGGAATTACTTCTTTCTTTATAACATACATAATATTAATATTATATAAATTTTAAAATTATATAATATATATATATAATATTCATATGTATATACGTGGATTGTGTGGTGTCTATGTAAACCCACACACACACACACACACACACCAAAATAAAACACACCCACACACACACACACACACAAACACACACACACCCCACACACACACCGCAATTTTTAATATATATAATATAAAAAATTAATATTATATATATATTATAGATAATTTATGTATAACTTCTATCTTTATACCACAACACACACACACAACAACACAACACAAAACACCCCCCAAAAACCCCCCACACAACATATATATATATATAATATATATATATAATATATATATAATAAAATAGACAGAGAGAGAAAAGGTTAATTATTATTATATTATATATATATAATTAAAATATATATATTATATTATTATATATATATATAATATATTAAAATATTAAAAGATGTTTGATGTGTGTTTTTTTGTAGTATGAATGAGTATTATATAATATATTTAATAAATTATATATATATATTATATATTATATAATATTATATTTGTGGTGTGTGGTGTGTGTGGGAATACTAATAAAATTATAAATATAATATATATATATATATATTATATATATTTTGTAGTAATTTATAATATATATATATAATTTAATTAAATATATATAAAATATAATTTTAAAATTTTGTATTTTTATTAACACACACAACACACACACACAACACAACACCCAAAATATAATTTTATGGGGTGACATTAAAAAAAACCCGGGCCCTCATAATCCGGTTTCCTTTGATGATGACCCCTTTTGGAGCGCATTTTTAAAATTACCCCCTTCCCTTTCATTTTATCGTTTCTTTAGCTGTTTCCCTTTGTAGTTTTTTCCTTTACCAGAAGTAACAACTCTGCGTTAGGGGAACAAGATCGCCGGGTTGGCAAGACCAGGTGGACAGGGGGGGGGTGAGGTTTTTTCCTCAATGCAAGGAGGAAAACCCACTAAGAAGAAGATCCCCCGCGAAGTCGAGGACTGTTTTAAGGCGATTTCACAAAAGGTTGTCGAAGAAGAATGACAAAAAACGTACCCCCCGTACCCAGAATTTCCCGGTGCCATTTTAGGTTCCCCTCACAGATATCTGGCTAAGAGGATATGAAGGTTTTCAAGGTCAGAGAGAAAAGGGACCCCAAACTGCCAAGGAGAAGGGAAAAACGCAAAGCTGCCAAGGGAGGCTAAGGCTCCCCCCTTTCCCCAAAGGGGGAAAGCAAGGAAATTGGGGCAAAAAGGGTTCCCCAAGGGCCCGAACGGTGGTCGTCTGCACAGGGTGGACGTGGCCAACGACGCTAACAAGGAAATATCATTTACTGTATAGCTTTTGTAATGGATTCAGCAAAGAAAAGAGGTGGTAAAAAGTAAACATCGTTCGTTACGATTGAAGAAAACGGTAACTGGTGAAAAAAATTCATTTTCTTTTTTTAGATTTATTTTAATCTTAAAGAAATGTCACATAAAAAAGTTATAAACCAAATTTTTTTTTCGAAAATCCGGCCCCAAGGTCTGGGTTCTCGGTTTTTTATGTCAACCCGTTATATTTTGTGGTGTGGTGGTTGGTGTGTGTGTGTTACTACAACATACATACACAAAACCACACCCCACACACACACACAACCCACACACACATATTATATATTATATATATATATAAATATATATTATATAATAAATATAAAAGTTCCTTTACTGGGCCCCATCCTAACTTTTCCGGGTTTTGAAAAGGAGGGCCATACTAAACCAATCATGCCAAGCCCCCCCCAAAGGAGTGTGCAATAGGATCTAACTAGCCCATAGACATTCCTATCTACTCAAAATAATGTTATACTACACTCCCTTTTGGCATGGTAGGAATGATTTTGAAATTGAAACTAAAAACAGATGTACGGGATAAATGCAAGATATTTTATTTGTTTATATATATATATATATATATATATAATAATATAAATATATTAATTATAATATATATATGTCATAATTTGTGTGTGGTGATATATATAATATCATACATGCATAATATATTTTTAAAAATTAATATATATAATATAATTTAAATTAATATATATATATATATATAATGCATTCTATCATCTATCTATCTATCATTTAAACTTATACATATATGCAATTATACATATATATTTTTGGTTTTGTTTTTTTTGTCCAACAGCCCTTATTCAATTGGCCTTTCTCAATTCTTATTGGGAGGTTTTTGGTAGTGCCCCTCATGAAGGCGTGGGTCGTTTTTTCCGATGAGACCGGATCCAGCCCGCGGCCGGGGGGGAGGCTTTTTTCAAGATTTGGCAGTGGGTGTGTGTGTGTGGTGTGTAAATATATATTAAAATTTTTATATATATATATATATATATATAATTATTACATAGATTGTGCACACCCACACACCCAATATATAATATAATAATATTTAAAATATTATATATAATTAAAACACACCACACCACCACCACCACACACAACACCCCACCAAACACACCACCACACCCCACACACACACAACATACCACACCATCACACACACGCGTACACCACACACACAACCACAAACACACAACAACACACAACAAAAACCCCACAACACACACACACCGCACACACACCAAAACGCACACACACACACAACACACACAACAAAACACCACAAACACACAACACAAAACACACACCACACACACACACACAACCAAAAAAACAAAATATAAACAAAATAATACAAACATATTACAAACAAAATATGTAACACACACACACAAAACACCACAAAAACAAAAAAAATATATTAAAATATATTATATATTATATATTTTTATAAAAAAATATAAAAAAAGTACACACACAATACAAAATAATATAATATAAATTTATATATAAAATATATATAATATATATATATATATATATATATAGGGGGGGGGGTTTTTTTTGTGTGTGTGTGTGTGTGTGTGTGTGTGGT
>NW_023659436.1:0-21354 GCF_015228065.2 Penaeus monodon
AAAAAACCCACAAATTGGGGAAAACATTTCGGAAAGACTATGTCAAAATTTAAAAGACCCAAAAATTTTGGAGTTTTTCAAAAACTCATGGGGTCGAACAAAACAGATAATCACATACATATACAACCACACAGACAGAAGTTGAATCGGTGGAGGAGATGGAGCCTCTCCAAGGGAATTCTGGCAACAGAATTTCCAAATCTCCCCACCGAGAACGCCCGTTCCACCACATTACAGAGACCGAGGTTACAAACTACATACAACAACATAGGAACATAATTCTCCCAAAAAACGTCATCCCACTAAACACTCTCACAGAGGACAGTCCCCTCTCCATACCAATCACTCCAGAAGAAATAACAAACACAATCAAACGCACCAAAAACACAACACCAGGAGCAAGCAACATAAACAAAACAATCATCGAACATCTTCCACCCAGAATGATCAGCAGACTACGCCATATCTTCAATGCAGCACTGGCAACAGGATATTTCCCTGATAAGTTCAAACATGCCACACTCACCTTAATACCCAAACCAGGGAAATCTGCACACGAGGTGGGGAATTACCGCCCCATCTCACTCTTAGAAGTCCCAGGAAAACTGCTAGAGAGGGTAATAGCACAGAGACTCATCCCACACCTTGAAAACAACCAAACACACAACATTAGGCAATACGGCTTTCGCCCACACAGGGGACCGAGAGCGCCATCGCCCTCGCTTACGAGGAGATCGCTCTCGGTCTCGCTAACAAGCACCAGACGAACGCAATACTACGAGACGTCAGCAAGGCCTTTGATAAGGTATGGCATGACGGTCTCAAATACAAACTAACACAACTACACCTGCCCACACACTTCACACGCCTTCTCTGTAGCTTCCTGGATGACAGGACTGCCACAATACGCCTGGGAGCCCACCTAGGCACCCCCATCCACCTCAGAAGTGGAGTACCACAGGGAAGCGTATTATCGCCAACCCTCTATATCCTGTATACAGCCAATCTGCCAGAACCGACACCATACAGCAACTATATTTCCTATGCAGACGATATCACACAGATTATCACACACCCCTCTAAATCACAACACTTCATGAAACGAACAACAGAAAGAGCTATACAGAACATCAACACATTTGAGCACCACTGGAAAATACAGACAAACATAAACAAATTCAAACTCATACCCATAGCACGTAGAAAATTCACAACCAATCACAATCAACAACACCAACATTCCATACACTCACACAGGAAACATTCTTGGACTTCAGTTCACAAGCACAGGCTTCACAACACACGTTAAACAAAGAATAACACAAGCAAAAACAACACTAACCAAACTAAAACGCTTTTCATGCTGCACACCACAAACAAAACTCACTCTACAAAACAACTGTCAGACCCATCTTAGAATATACTGCTATCCCACTGGTTGCAATATCATACTCACAAAAACTCCGAATGCAATCAGTACAGAACAAAGCACTACTCTGGGTACACGGCGCAACATTTCTAGACCGAATTTCAGCAGAAACACTACACAGAACATACAGCATGGAACCACTAAACACACGCATACACAGACGAGGCAAAAACACCTGGGCCAGACTACGCGAACAAGAAGACGAACAATATAACAACATCTTTGAAAAACACACAAACACTCACACAAACCACGCCTGGTGGCCCAGAACACTACCAATCACAGAACACGAAACACCCACACCGATATACACACACACACACCGACCCTGACCTGTGACCATGACCATGTTTTTTAATTTTTCAAAATTTTAATTTTATTAAAGGCTAAAGAAAAAAAAAAAAAAAAAAACCGAAGTCCCCCTCAGAATCCCCAAGGATTACTAATCCACGGCAAAGCATTAAAATATAAAGGGAAAATAGAGCGACCATCGGCTCTGCCATCCCCTGCGAGCTCCCCTGCGGGGGGCGCGGATTAGAAACCGGGGGAGAGAGGGCTGGCCACCTTGGGTGCTAAAAAGGTATAAATTCGGGGGCGCTGTTTCCCACGGTTGCTTTTGCCGCCCGGCCCCCCTAGTGGTGGGGGGATCACGTACAAACTATAAACGGGAGTTTCCCAAAGGGCGGAACTCTTACAAACTTGCTACGGCTCTGACCGATTGCCTGTGATTATGGGAGAGCACTGTGAAAATTGATAAGGCAGACACGCGAATCGAAGGGCAGGAGGGGAGTTTTTTGGGGAAAAAGGGGAGAAAAAAAAAAAATAAAATCTAAAAAAAAAGCCTTCTATCACTATATTATCCTATGTTGATTCTCACAACAAACCCCAAACCCCTATTTTTACTTGCTTTTGTTTCTGTTTTTTTTCCCCGTCCGTCATTTTTTGTTGATTTACTTCATTTTTTATTTAACTACATTTCTTTGACATCCTTTGTTTTCTCTCTGCTTTTTTTTGTTTTTTTTTTGTTCTGTCTTTGTCCATTTATATTAGTTTTTTGTTATCACCTTTTTTACACAGTTATTACGCTTCTATGTAACTGCCCCCTTTTTTCGTCCCCACCCATTTGCAATAGTCAGAAAATTTGTAAAAATCACTCCCACGTTTGAATATAATATACCACTTTTTCTTTTTCAACACCTCAAATCACCCACCCTCATCCATTCACCACCCCCCTCTGCCCCCCTTTCTAGATTTTTTCCCCCTTGATCACCCTTTCTCCTGGGTTTTATGTAACATTTTCCTTTTTTCTCCACTGGAGCCCCCAGCCCTTTTTTTTTTTTCCCTGAAACTAAAAAACAAAACACAAAATTAAAAAAAACTATAAAACAAATATAAAATTTTAATAAAAAAATAAAAAAAAAATTGTTATTTTCCATTCATTTAACTAAATTAAAATTTTCTTTTTCTTGTTCTTGTTCGAAAATTTAAAAAGCAAATAAAATTAAAATAAAACAATACAAAATATAAAAAATAAAAAAGTAATAAAAAACCCAAAAAAAATAATTTTTTTAGGAATTTAAATTTAGCATTCCCTTTTTACATAATTCAACCTTTTCCCTTTTTAAACTAGTTTAAGAAATAAATACAAAAACATAAAAAAACAAAAAACGTAAAAAAAGAAAAAAAAATATATAAACAAAATAAAAATATAAAAACTATATGTATATATTTATTATATATCAAAAAGAGGCGTTTACTTCAATTAACACAATAACGTAATCATCAGTATTTTTTCGCCCAAAAGCATAAAATAAAAACACACACCTCCCCCCCCCTCGAAATCCAGACACGAAAGAGAAATATAAATTTCTAATTACTATCAAGGGGTTTTTTGCCCCCCCACATTTCCCAAACTCTAAATTCCTTAAATTTCAACTTACCTTCTCCCCCCCCCCCCCCGCCCTTCGATTCTTCCCCTCTTTTCTTTATTTTTTACTTATCTTATCTTCAGCGTTGTCGCGTGACTTTGACTTGTGTGCTCCCCTTCCCCCCATGTGACTTCGCCTGCTCGCGGATCCTCTCTCTCCCCCCCGCTCCGATTGACATATTTTTCTTATGTATAGTGTAGTGTAATTTATGCCTTAACAGTAAAAACCCTTTTTGTATGTTTCCCCTGGGGTTTTCCCTTGACCTTGACCGTTTTGATTCCTTCATCTTTTTTTATAAGTCGAACCCCGACAACACACATCACACACACACGACACACCACACAACCACCAAAACACAAACACCACACACACACACACACACACACCACACAACACACACAAACACACACCAATATTAATATAATATATATATAAAAAATATAAAAAAATATAAAAAATTTTATATGTACACGTTTGATTTTCCATAAATATAATAAATATAATATAAATTAAAAAATATATAAAAAATAAAAAATAAATTTAAATAAGGGGGAAATTATAAAAAAATATTTTTAAAAAATATATATATATAGATATATATAATATAATATATATTATATATAATATACATACACATATATATATATATGTGTGTGTATGTTGGTATATGATATAACATATATAAATTATATATACATCTACATACAACATATATATATAGATATATATACCATAATAACACACACACACATATATATATATATATTAAGATATATATATATATGATATAGATATATATATAAATATATATAACACATGTAGATATATATATATATATATATATATAATATATATATATATATATATATATAATATATATATATGTATTATATATATGATATAATATATATATATATATCATATATATACTAATATATATATATATATTATATATATATTATATATTATATATATATAAAATATATATATATATATATAATTTTATAAATATATATATATATAGATATATATGTGTGTGTGTGTTTGTGGTGTGTGGTGTGTGTTTTGGTGTGTGTGTGTGTGTGTGTGGGTGTGTGTGTGTGTGGGTGTGTGTGGGTGTGTTGTGTGTGTGTGTGTGTGTGTGTGTGTGTGTGTGTGTGTGTGTGTGTGTGTGTGTGTGTGTGTGTGTGTGTGTGTGTGTGTGTGATGTGAAGCGATGGTGTGGTAGCCTAGATAGTGTTAAGTGCTTGCATGCCTTCTCGCTTGCAGCTTCCATCACTGGCTAGCCTAGTGCGAAAAAGGGAGCAGATTTTGCATAAGTCTCCCCTGCCAGGTCACAGCCTCTCCATGATCAAGACTTCTGCAGTGCCTCCTCGTGGCCACAAACTGGCACCTTGCAAACTGTGGGGGATCTCGGAGCAGTAGGAGGCCCCAGGGGTATGGAGCTATGGCCCACCAGCATGTGGACACGCTCTGGCTCCTGCCCCCTAGCCACCCAAGGGTAATGGGGCGGCTCGGTGGAGGTGGGCCTTGCCGGTCCTCTTCCCCCAAAAAAACCTTCCGGCAACACACCAAGTAAATGGATATGCAGGGAGGAAGGGTGCTCTCCCTCCCACCCAGTAAGCAAGAATGGAATCGAGAGTTACTCGTCCCGCCTGTGCCCCAACAACCAACCCACCATGAAGCTTGTGGGGCAAAGCCCTAGGGAACCAGCCCGCCGACCCCTTTTATTTGAGGCAGCATCGGCGGGGGTGGCAGAGGTGGCGTGCACTCGGAGTGACCGCACAAGGCTAAACTTCATGTGAACTTTCCGGGTAGGCGCTTGGAATATCTGGTCCTTGCGGCAGGACGAGCGGTTACCTCTGCTATCGAGGAAATTGAAGTGACTGGGAGTTGAGGTGGCTGTGTGAGCGACACGATAGATGGATTTAAGGCGGATAATGAAAGTGGCCTTGGCTTTTGGCTTTATTCGCTATAAGGTGAGTAGATGCAAGCTGAGCTCCTTCTGCCGAGCTATGGAGAATGTCCCCCTTTTATTCAGCGGCTACATCCTGGGCGGCGCTTGCTTCCGCGGCTGGAGTGTCAGGTGTATCAGACAGTGACGGGGGGTGAGTCGCTGGGCTTGCTCAAGGGAGACATGTAGGTCACCTAGGAGGTCCTTGGGTGAACCAGGCTCAGGAGTGGAAGGTGCGAAGTGGCTGCTTCCTGTGATAAGGTGTACTCAGGAGGCAGAGACAGGAAGGCGCAGCCTTTGTTCAGCCAGGACAGATGTGTGGAGCACCATTTCCAGATGTTGTTTATATCGCTCGGCCACATACAAGGCTCGTCCTCGAGCCGTCTGCAACATCTGTAATGTTGAAATGGCAGAAAAATTACTGTGACAAGGCCAGCAGCCGCTGGTAGGTGGCAGGTCCCTCTCGTGCTTGACATGCTGTGAGGCAGAATGCAGAGGTTGCCATGAACACCGACTGCCGGGTCCGAGTAGTAGCAGCGCATCAAGTGCCACTGTCTGTGCCATTCGCAACCAGTTGACCAAGTCCAAACCTGTGCCAGTCTCTCAGGTGGTGTGGGGGGAGGGTTAGTGTTCCCTTGTTCTATCCGTTCACCAAGGCGACGAATGGTGACCTTACAATAGATATAGAAGGAAAGGAAGATAATGAGGATGCCAAGAAGGGTGATGTAGACAGAGTAGCCAAAGGTAGTGTGATGTGAGTCAAGGAAGATCATAGGTATATCATCAGGTGGTGGGAGTAATCGAAGGCTTGATCTTGGTAGTGTTACATTAAATGTTGGTAGTGGTAAGCTAAAAGGGGTGTTCACCGGAGCACTTAGTCTGGAAGACATTAGTAAGACGCGTGTTGCTGGTATGGTAATTGAAGAAGTAGTGAGTTGGCAAGTGTGGGGTGGTACAAATGTGCCTGTGATAAGTGTGTCATTGGGAGCATAAGGTGGAGAGTGACTTAACGTTCCTACTAATATAATCTAACGCATGAACTGAAGAGTCAAATCTTGCAATGACGTTATGTAGGGATGACTTATAATCAGCAAGACCGCTGTTAAGGGTGTCTTCGTCAATGACACCAAAAAATGCGTGTGCAATATTTCCAAATGCGTTTATAAGACCACGGCGAGAGCGTGAATGGTTGCTGGTAGTGAATTTACTCAAGTCATCTATTGTGGCATTCAGGATGTGAGTGAGAGGCTCTCTCTGTGTACCATTCAAAATCTTATCATGATATATGTATGATCTTAGCTCTTTGAGCTTGGCATGGTGAAATGTGGCAAGTGAAGAGAATTCTAATAAAGGGGCGAGTACTACAGTGATATAAACAACATCCGGAAGGTGGTGCTCCACACATCTGTCCCTGGCTGAACAAAGATTGTGCCTTCCTGTCGCTGCCTCCTGAGTACACCTTATCACAGGAAACAGCCAGGAAGGCATAGCCTTTGTTCAGCCAGGGACAGATGTGTGGAGCACCACCTTCCGGATGTTGTTTATAAGCTGCCCTCTCAGAGGTGAGAAGACCTGGTAGCGGCACGATCAGTATGGGTGGGTACACCTACTACTGGTTGGGCCGCAGTGATGGTCACGGTAGTTGAGGTGACACCGGTTGATGAGCGTATTATGGCAGTGAGACTGAAGCATGCCTTTGGCTTCATGTCTCTTATTGTTGTATATGCTCCTACTGACGTTTGTAAACTTGATGTGAAAGAGGCCTTCTATGCCAAACTCTCATCTGTGGCAATTGCCCCCGCGAGATATTCGCATTGTTCTGCGCGACATCAATGTGGTATCTGACTGTGGTCGAGCTGGCTATGAGATGTCTATCAGCCCCCATGGCTCAGGAGCTGATCCAGCAGCGAGAACAGCCTCCTTCTCCAGGACTTTACTAGGTCCTAGAAAATGAGAATCTCTGGCTCCTGGTACCAGCGTTCCAACATGCATCGCTGTACATGGTATAGTGATATGGGTACAGTGGCCAAGGAGATCGACCACATTCTTGTTAGCCCATGATGGAGGATCCTCCAGAACTGCAGAGGTTACAAGAGTGCCGAGTTCTGTGGCAAAGACAATAGGCTCATTATGGCTACCCTGCGGGTCCACTTCAAAACTCCCCGTCCCTCCAGTGGCCACTCTAGGGTATTCCACTTGGACAGATTGAGGGAGGAGGAGTATCTCTGACCGATTCACAGAACTTGACAACCTGGTGGACCCAGTTGCACTGTGGGAGCTCTTCAAGCATGAAACACTCGAAGCAGCCCAGGAGTCCATTGGCGTATGCCCAAGGACAAGGCAGGAATTCATCTCCCTGGACACATTGGAAGCCACTGAAGCGTGTTGTGTGGCTTGGCTGAATGGCAATCAGGTCTTGCATCCCTCCTTGGTGTGCAGGACTCGGACACTGCGGAGAAGGGACAAGGAATAGTTCATCAGGAATCTTGCTGAGGAGGTTGAAGGCCATTTCTTGGTAAACAACCTTCACTCTAAGCCCTCCTCGCAGATGACTGCAGTCCGATCAGTGGATGGATGGATCATCTCAGATCATGTTGGGGTTCCAAGCTAACCCACAGTTAGCTTGGATGCAAGTGATGTCACAATACCTGTGCTGGACCCACCCATCAGTGAGGAACCTCCTACCCTAACAGAGGTTAGGATGGCAATTTCCAAGCTGAAGTGTGGGAAAGCTGCAGGCATATGTGATTATCCCTGCTGAACTTCTAAAGGCTGGGGGTGAACTTATGGCTCAGTGGTTTGCATACAGTCTTGACTGCCATCTGGCAGTCTGGTACCATTCCCCCTGACCTGTTGAGGGGCGTGGTCATCCCTCTCTGGAAGGGGAAAGGGGATCGTTGGGACTGTAACAACTACTGTGGCATTACACTGCTCAGCATACCAGGCAAAGTTTTCGCCCACATTCTTCTGAAAAGGATCCGTGACCAACTACTGAGGCATCAAAGACCAGAGCAGTCTGGATTCACTCCTGGCAAGTCTGAGTGCCCACGGGGAGTGTGTGTGAAACCTTGTTATCATTACTCAAGTATGAGTAGATAGGTAATGTCTATGGAGCTAGTGACATCCTAGTTGCACACTCCTTTTAGTGGGTCGTGTGGCATAGTTGGTTTAGCACTGGCCTCCGGTTTCATACCCGGAGTGACCTAGGTTCGAGTCCTGGTCAGGGAGGGTTGTTTACTGATATCAATGGGGCATTGCATTATTCCATCTTTCATAAATATACCTCAGTACATCTGACTTAGGATTTGAATTGCTAAATCAATTTCCACCGAGTGCCCACGGGGTGTGCGTAAAACTTCGCTATCATTATCAAGTATGAGTAGATAGGTAATGTTTATGGAGCTAGTGAGATCCTAGTTGCACACTCCTTTTAGTGGGTCGTGTGGCATGGTTGGTTTAGCACTGGCCTCCGGTTTCATACCCGGAGTGACCTAGGTTAGAGTCCTGGTCAGGGAAGGTTGTTATTTATCGATATCAATGCTGCATTGCATTATTCCATCTTTCATATATATATATATATATATATATATAATATATATATATATATATATATTATATATATATATATATATATATATATTATATATATTATAAATAGGAGGACCAGGACAGCAGGAAACCACATCATGCGCATTTTCATTTATTGAGCTTTCGGACATCAATAACTGTGTCCATCATCAGAATCTGCATTTACAAGAGAGACAACAATTGTAAAAACTAAGTACATAAGTACTGAATATATAATTACGGCGAAAATAAGAAACAAGATACACCAGCAAATTATAAAAGTAAAAGTCGGGAGAAAAATACTACACTGAAACAAAATAAGATATTTTGCTTACGATTATTCTCCATAGGTGGAAAGTGGAGTATGTGACTGAGTCATGTTGGCGTGACGACAGTTTACAGATATTTGAATGCCTGGATGTCCGCTGTAGGTGGGTGAGGGAGGGGGGAGGGGGGTAGCGTGTGCATGTAGTGAACGGCTTCGCGAAACCTCTCGTCGTTCACTCCAGGAGGTATAAAACCCTGTTAGATATCTCTTCTCACCTCCACCTCTCCCACAGGCCTGGAATCTAATTGTTCGAACAAAAAGAACTCGAGGTGGCAACACTCCTATAGGAGCCACGGCGTGGCGAAGTTTTGCCCTCCCCACGCGTGGAAAACTATGAAGGGGGGGGGGGGACTTGCATTACAAAGAGTTCCCTTGCATTTCGGGACAGAATGCAGGACCTGGACTTCGGTCGCTGGCACTTCGCCGAAGCCCAGGGGAAGCCACTTATCCCGCGAGTGAGGAGGATGCCCGCACATGGTGTTGCCATAAGCGGCTACCGTTTTTATATTTGTATATTTCTTTTAAATAAACATGGATTTGTATTTCGGTACAAGTCACTCTTAAACACTAACAATAAGAAAGTCATTGGGTCGAATCCTTTATTGTGTATTTTTAAGTATTTATTATATTAAGTCTCCACGATTTTATTCATTTTAATTCAATGCTTTAATAACTTATTTTTACTTTTCTTTATCGAGCTTTATTGGATTTTATTCATTTTCCGATGGTTCTTTTTAACAGGCTCATTTATCTAATTTATTTTACGTCAGTAACTTTTTAGTACTTTTATTATATGAATATTATGATTTTATATTTTAGATATTCTTTTAACGTAGTTTTTAATTATTTTAAAATTCTAAGAAAGAACCATTCTGTACAAAAGTCTCCCGCGTACGAGTTAAGGTGGGGAGGCCTAAAACAAGAGCCGGGGGATTCAGGGATTGGTCTCCGTCGTAACAGCAACTAAGGAGTTCCCGGAAGTGAGAAATATTTGAGAGTATTTATTCGGAAGGGGCCCCTAGGATTGGTCCCTTTTTTATTGTATTTTTTTGTCTGGTTTTACGTTTTCGTTTTACTGTGCCAGTATTTTATTTCAATATTTTTGGGTGTTAATGTTTATTATTTTAAAAAATTTTTTATCTTTCATACTTTATATTACCTTCCCCCTCGAACTTTAAAAATTATTCTTGGCACCTCAAACTTAAATTTACGACTATTCGTTGGAGAGTTCCCCCGCACACGCCTCTCCTCGGTTTTATTCCGCTTACCGACCTTTATATTTTCGCACCAAACACTACACCAACACCCTTACACTCCACACACAATTTAAATTTTACTTTCCCACTTTTACACATCCCCCCCCCTTCTCACAACGACACAACGTTCCCTACGAAAATTTAAAAAGGGTGGTGGAGTGGCGTACTTATACATTTTTTGCGAAATAAAATTGTTTCGCAGTTTATACATGCAAATTTTTCAAAGTATAGAGAGTACTGAACTTCATTTTTTTTCTCAATATTTGAAGTATCTAATTTTATTACATTTGTTTTAAGAGAGTGATCTCAAATTAAGAAAATTTTGGAGGGATAGTGGACTAGCCGATAAGAGACCCTTTATGCTCACAATTTTTCATCATAGATCCGGGTTTGGGAACCTATATATACTAACCCTGAGAAAGCAAATCTACCCCCCTGCTTTTTGTGTGTTTTAATACGAAAAGCGGGCACAGGATTTGCGCAGGTGTGTGCTGCATACAGGGGGAGAGTTGACGTGTTTTGGATGTGAGTGCCCTGCGTCAAAAATGGGTACACGAGTGCCGTATGTAGACTAAATGTAAGATGTGTATGCAATCACAAAAAAGGGAGCTTTTGTAAAGGTTATGCTGCTGTGCTGTACAAAAAAATAAAACATATGCGGGCTTTTGAGGGGGGAACAACGGTCTCATGGGGTCATGCACTAAGAAATCAGTGTAAAAATACAATACAATACAACTTCTGATTTTTAAGCCCATGTACGGGAGTATCCCCTGGTAGTGAGCAGGCCTGCGGGCGAAAAAAGTACATGCTAACAGACCCAAACCCCTGCTGGGGGGGTTTTATAGTGGACCCCGGCTAAACTACCCCCCTTCCCAAGATACCCAACCATAGGGGGGAGGAACTCGGCGTTACCTTCAATAAAAAAACCTGACCCCAAAAACAGAGCAACGGCCTCATTCCCCGGAGGCAAAGGGGGCCCCTGGTTACGGGGCATCGGGAAACTTTTCAGAGCAGAGGGTTAAGAACCCCCCGGTCAACAACGGGCTGCCCCACGTTATAAACCTTTGACATAAATATAAGGCAATGAAAACTGAATCCACTTACTAGCTTACTTGAGTAACTTCTTTACAAAGGGATAGTGGGATCTGTGAGGTTAGAAGACTAGGGAAGAACGAATACAAAAATGTGGACATTGCTCTTTTGGGAAGGTAAACCCCAGGGTAGCAAGCGGAATTAGGGGGGGCTTTTAGTTTACAAAGTTTAGAAAAGAAAAATCGGGGAATTCATAGAAAGCAAAAAAGTGGCTCAGTAAAAAAAACAAAACAATAGGAAAACTTAAAGATTTTTCAATCACCCCAAACCCTGCACCCCACAGTGAGAAAAAATAGAGAGCTTATATAAAAGATGTTCTTTTAGCCAGCGAGAGAGAAAAACCCCATTCAAAAAAGGGGAGATTTAATGAAAAAATAGGTAAAAAGACAGTAGAAAAACCGCAATAGGGAATCCGGAATGGGTATGGGAAAGAGGGGGGACAAAGCTATTGATTTTGCGGAGGCTCGATCACTCAAAATCATAAAATACATTCTTCGAAAAAAGATAGAGGGGAAGTGGATTTGGAAAGTCCCCACTGACATAAAAAACGAAATTCATTTCAAAATTTCAAAAGGCGGATATAGTAAAAAGTGGAATTATTAAAAAGAAAAATTTTTGGCAGCGACCATAGAATGGTCAGAGGCCAAATTAAACTACACTCAAAAGGGGGAAAGGAGTAAATCTACAAAAACCACAGCCAATTTATTTAATTGAAGACCAGGCCCCAAAAATTTAAACCCTTTAACATCCAAACAGATTTTCACTTTCAGCGACAAAGCTCAACATGCCCAAATCAAAAACAGTTCAATGACAATAAAGGAATCTGCATAAAACAGGGGGAAAGAACGTCAAGCAAACTCCAGAAGTTTCGGTAGAAACTAAAGGTTATGCAAAAACGTAGGGCGAAAATATCGTCAATAGGGAAAAGAAAAATTACCCGAACTAACAAAGACTTAAATAAAAAAAAAGGGAAGAGTAGGAAATTCAATATAAAAATAATAAATAAAACAGTGATATCGGTAAGCATAAAAAACAGTTAAAAAAGGAGACTGGGGATAGGGAGAAATAAATTGTATGCAAAAAAAAAACCAGAGGAGAAGTAAAAAAATAAAAATAAATCAAAAAAATAGGGGAGGACTTTTACGGGATCTATAAAACTAAAATGAAAGCCATGGATAAAGCGAATGGGGTAACTGGGAGACGTACCAACATCACAAAAGAAGAAAAAAAAAGAGCGTTTAAAAGGCATGAAGAGAGGGAAAACACCGGGGGAAGAGGAAATTTAGTATGACCTTAAAATAGTGCTGGAAAATTGAAACAGTGAAACTACCCAATCTTTTTAAAAAATGCCTTATCAAGGAAAAAAACTCCGAAAGCCTGGAAAAAAGCAAAAATTTTTTTGATACATAAAAAAGGGGACAAAAGGATCAAAAAAAACTCCGACCAATAAGCCTTTTTCGTACTTACAAATTATTCACAAAATCATCAAAACTCGTATCTCGACCATCGGGTTCAAACACCCCTAGAGAAAAAAAGAGGCTTTTGCAGTGGATTTTCAACAAAGCCACATCAAACGCTCACCCAAATAAAAGAAAAAAAAAACGAAAATAGGAAAACCCCTGTGTATGGCATTCATCGATTACGAAAAGGCATTTGACCTGTAGAGAACCCGCATACTAAACCATTCAAAACAGGGGGTAGAGGGGTTATTGAAAAAACTGGAAAATATATACAAAGATGGACAGCAAACCCTCAAGCTCCACTCCCAACCGACAAAATACCCAAAAAAAAAGGTGTTTGAAGGGCGAAAATCCACCAAAAACGTTTACAGTTTCTTGAGGAAATTTAAAAAAGCTAGAGTGGGAAAGGAA
Organism: Penaeus monodon; assembly: GCF_015228065.2. NCBI lineage: Eukaryota > Metazoa > Arthropoda > Malacostraca > Decapoda > Penaeidae > Penaeus > Penaeus monodon. The sequence continues at coordinate 13,426 of NW_023659436.1, forward strand.
AGGGTATCAAATAGGAGACGAAAATTTAAAAAATCTAAGATTTTTCGATATATTGTTTTTTCAGTGAATCTGCAAAAGAAAACAGCAACTAAAAATTTCTAAATAGAGAAAATCTGAAAAAACGGGCTTGGATGAACAAGAAAAAGACTAAGATCAGTTCAAAAGTAGATTTAGTTCGAAAGATCAAAAACAAGGGGAATGCTGAGGTATGGGAAAAATATATAACCTAGGACAACCCCTACAGACAAACACATCTAGCGAAAAGGAAATTAAAACGGGGGCATCAGTCTAGGTGGCGCCTTTGGAGACACAGTAGCATGCTAAGAGGCTCTTTGCCTTATGTTTTAAAAAAAAAATCTTAACCCAAGGTCCTACCCCGTTATGACCTTGGATAGAGGGGCATGGATAAACCAAAAAATTAAAGGGAGGAAATAAAAAGTGCCCGAGAGGGAGGAAAAACTGATGCTGGGAATTTCCTAGAGATGGGTGAGGGCGACGTACAGGGGAAAAGCAAAAAAAATATACTTGCGAGCATCAAAAAAAAAAAGGAAATGGGAGGGCAAAACATGGAGACGGATAACAATGGCAAAAAATGTAGCAGACCGTTTAAAATATAAAGAGACCAAGGGCCAACCAAGACAAGATGGCCGAGAAAAAACGAGGCCCACGTCCCGAGTGGGTGACCCAGGGTGATGATGATGATGAGATGATATGATGATTATTAAAATATATTATAAAATATATATATATATATATATATATAAAATTTATTTTATACCCTAAAGATATATATATATATATTATATATATATATATTATATAATAATATATATTTATATATACATAATACACAAACACGCACACGAACGCACCGCACATCATACGCGCACACACAACACCCACACACACACACACACAACAACACACACACACACAACACCACACACACCAACACCAACACACAACGCACACACACACACCCACACACCAAAACACACATAAAATATATATAAATATTAATATATAAAATATATTAAAATTTTATATACAAATATATACACAAAAACGCACACGCACACGCACACGACATGCTCGCGCACACACACACACACACACACACACCCACACACCAACCACACACCCCACACACCCCCCACAACAACACCGCACACACCACACCCCCACACATTATATATAAATAATAATATATATAATATATTATTATTATATATATATATAAATATTCATAGTAATGTATAAAGTGTGTGTGTGTTAAAGATAATATGTTTTTATGGATTTGGGATAATATGTATATATTATAATTATTATAATATTTTTATATATAATTTTATTATACATATATTATATATTGGGGTGTGGTGTGTGTAGTGTTTGTAAAACATAGTACATACATACATACACACACCCCACACAACACACCACACACACATAATACATATATAGTGGTGTGGTGTGTGTTGTGGTTTTTAAAGTAGTATTTTATATATATATATATTTAATATATAATTATATATATATATAAATATAATATAAGTATTATAAAATATATAATATTATATTTATATAAATATTATTAATATTAATAATTTTAATATATTATTATATTAAGGTATATATATAATATAATTTTTAAAATATATATATATATTATATATATATATATGTAGTATTTTTGTATATATTATGTAATTTGATAAAGGGGGGCGTGAACTGGCAGGGAGGCTTATGCAGAAAATGCTCCCTTTTTCGAAAAGGAGCCCTGGGGCGCTGAAACGAGAAGGGATGCAAGCACTTTACACTATCTAGGCTCCCCACACCATCGCTTCACATCACCTTGCGCATGAAGCACGCACAACACACACACACACACCACACCACACACACACACACACACCACACACACACACCCCACACACACACACATATATATATATATATATATATATATATATATATTCATATGTATATGTATAAATGTGTGTGTGTGTTAATAGATATATATGTATATGGATGTGTATATATATGTATATATATATATATATATATATATATATATATATATATATACATATATACACACACACATACACACACACACAAACAATACAATATCATATATCTATCTATATATTTAAATACATATATAAATATAATACACATATAGGGTTTTTGTGTGTATATGTATTATATACTATATATATATATATATATATAATATAAAATATATATATATATATTATATATATATATATATATATATGTATATATATATATATATATATATATATATATATATATATATATATATATATATATATATATATATACACACACACACATATACATATTTCATGTATATGCACATATAGATATGTATGTACATATGCATATATTTTTGTTCTTTTTTCAACATCCATTTACTCCACTGCAGGGCATGGTGTGAGCGACACGAGAGATGGATTTAAAGGCGGATAATGAAAAATGGCCTGGTTTCGGCTTTATTCGCTTCAAAGTGAGTAGATGCAGGCTGGACTCCTTCTGCCGAGGAGAATGTCCCCCTTTCATTCAGCGGCTATTCCTGGGCGGTGTTTGTTCCGAATGAGTGTCAGATTTATCCGCCGTGACAAGGAGGGGTGAGTTGCTGGGCTTGCTCGAGGGGGGGATACAGGTGGCCTGGAAGGTCCTGGTAAACCAGGCTCAGGAGTGGAAGGTGCAAGTGGCTGCTTCCCGTGATAAGGTTTGAAATCAGGAGGGCTGTGACAGGGAAGGCACAGCCTTTGGTCAGCCAGGCAAAGATGTGTGGAGTGGGCCCCTTCCGGATGTGGATAGGCACAGATTGTGTGGCGCCACTTCTGGATGTTGTGTATAAAAAGGCCTCTCTCATTTTGCTATTGAGAGGGTTTTTTAGTAATGCCCCCCTTTGCCTAGTTGTATGCCCTTTCCCAACAACATTTTTGCCACGGCGGTGAATTACCTTACGACACCTGCTTTGACTTTTAAGGCGGTGTGTCATTTACTGGGTCGAGCCAGCAATCGACGCGCAGGCATTTTTACGGCTGCATGACGGGAATTGAACTCGGGACCATGAGGGACGGAGTCCAGTGCTCTAGCTACTGGACTATCAGGGCAGTCTTTTTTCAACAGCCAGTCATTGATTAGGAATAGGCCTCTCTCAATTTACTGTTGAGAGGTTATATGGCAGTGCCCCCATCCTAATAAACCGCGGTTCGGCGTGCTAACACTTGTGCTACGGCAGTGACTTCCCCTAAGGGAACTGCGTTTCACTTTTCAAAGCGATATGTCGTTATTTCGGCTCAGTCGTTTATGTGTGTATATGGTTGTGTGTACAAACATGTAATACGATCTGTGATATATTAATATATTTTTATGTATATTTATGTGTATATATATATAATATAATATTTTAATATATATAAATATTATAATATATATTATATAATTATTATGATATTTTATTACATATAAAAATTTTAATCATACTATATATATATATTATATATATAATATATATATATATATTATTAATATAAATATATGTGTGTGTGGAATACAATACAATATATATATATAAAAATTTATTTTTAATATATTATTTTAAATTATATATATATATATTATAATATACATATATGGGCACCTGGGGTCCCGGGCTAAACTGTGGGGATTCAGAGAGCGGGGCCCGAGTTTTTGAGCCAGGGCCCCAAACGGTGTGGGGACAGGCCCGGCTCCATACCAACCCTGTGGGGGAGGGGGCCCTTGCCAACCCTCCTCCCCAGAGACTCATGACAATCCCAAAAAAGTAAATAGATATGCGGGAGGGGGGGGTGCTTTCCCTCCCACCCAGCATATTATTACTTTTGGCATTGTCAGGATCACGGAGGGAGGGGGGGTTGGAAAGGCCCACCCCCCTAGCAGGAGTTGGTATGGACCCAGGGCCTGTCCACACCCCGGGGGGGCCAGGCTCAATAACTCTGGGGCCCCCTGCTGCCTGAGACCCTCCATTTTAGCCTGGGACCGCAAGGGCCCAGTTTTGTATATAATTTTAATTATATATATATATATATATAAATATTTAAAAATATATTATAATTAATATTTTTGTATGTGAATACACACCCACAATATAATATATTTATAATATAAAATATAAAATATATATATATAGATAGAAGATGATAGATAGATGAAGATGAGAATATGAATAATATACCCCAATAATACATAAAACAAGAGAAATTATATAATTATATATATTATATTATAATAATATATATATATATAAAATTTGTATGATATAAAATATTTATTGTAGATAAAAATAACATAAAAAAACATATAGATATATATATATATATATATATTATATTTTTAATATATAATATAATATTATATAACAAAAATATATACATAAAAATTTTTTAATATATACACAGATACATGATTTACATTTTAATGAACACAACCATATACACACATAAACGACTGAGCCGAAAAAACGAACATACGCTTTGAAAAGTGAAACGCATTTGCCTTAGGGGAAGTCACGCCGTAGCACAAGTGTTGCACGCCGAACGCGGGATTTGGGGGGGCCTGCCATATAACCCCTCAACGGAATTGAGAGAGGCCTATGCCCACAATGCAATACTGGCTGTTGAAAAAAAGACGCCCCGATGTCCAGTAGTAGAGCACTGGACCCGTCCTCAGGGCCCGAGTTCAATTCCCCCTCATGGGAGCCGTAAAAAATGCCGCGCGTCGATTTCTGGCTCGAGCCCCAGTAAATGACACACCGCCTTTAAAAAGTCAAAAAACAGGTTTTCGAAAAGGGAATTTCCCCCCGGGCACAAATGTTGATTAGGAAGGCAACAAAAGGCAAGGTGGGATTTCTAAATAACCTCTCAAAAGCGAATAGAGAGGCCTTTTTATACACAAAAATCCAGAAAGTGGGGGCCACACATCTGTGCCTTCCCCTCCGGGAAAGGGGGCACTCCACCTCTTTTCCTGGGACCAAAGGCTGTGCCTTCCCGTCACAGCCCCCTGAGTCTACCTTATCACAGGAAGCAGCCACTTTGCACCTTTTCCCCTCTGAGCCTGGTTTACCAAGGACCCCTTTAGGCCACCTGTATCTCCCCCGAGCAAGCCCGAACTCACCCCCTTTTCACGGCCGGATAAATCTGGACACTCCCGCAGCGGGAAGCAAAACACCCCCCCAGGGAATAGCCGCTGAATGAAAGGGGGACTTCTCCCTCGGGAGAAGGAGTCCAGCCGCATCTACTCACTTTGAAGCGAATAAAGCCGAAAACCAAGGCCATTTTTATTATCGCCTTAAGTCCATCTCTCGTGTCGCTCACACCATGCCCTGCAGTGGAGTAAATGGATGTTGAAAAAAGAACAAATATATATGCATATGTACATACATATCTATATGTGCATATACATAGAAATATGTATATGTGTGTGTGGTATATATATATATAATATATATATTATATATATATAGTATATATATATATATAATATATATATATATATATAGTATACATATATATATATATATATGATATATATATATATTATATATATATATATAGTATATATATATATATATATATATATACATATACACACACACACATATATGTGTATATATATTTATATATGTATATATAATATATAGATAGATATAGTATATAGTATGTGTTTGTGTGTGTGTGTATGTGTGTGTGTATATATGTATATATATATATATAATATTATATATATATATATATATATATATATATATATATATATATATATATATATATACATTATATACACATCCATATAAACATATATATCTATTAACACAAAACACACATTTATACATTTTTTACATAGAATATATTATTATAATTATAAAATTTTAAAATATGTTGTGTGTGTGTGTGGTTGTGTGTGTGTGTGTGTGTGTGTGCGTGTGTGTGTGGTGTGTGTGTGTGGTGCTACATGCGCAAGGTGATGTGAAGCGATGGTGTGGTAGCCTAGATAGTGTAAAGTGCTTGCATACCTTCTCGCTTGCAGCTGCCACCAATGGCTAGCCTTTTTCGAAAAGGGGAGCAGTTCTGCTAAGCTCCCTGCCAGTTCACAGCCCCCCGTTTTCAAAATAAACATACAAAATATACATACATACATACATATATTATATAATAATTTTATATATATAATATAATTATATATATATATATATTTATATATATACATTATATTAAATATATATATATAATAATATTATATATATATATAATATATTATATATATAAAATACATACATATACAACACAAAACACACACACACACACACATATAAAATGTATATATGTGTGTGTGGTGTGTGTGTGGTGTGTGTGTGTATGTATGTATGTACGTATGTATATACAAACACTACACACACAACAACACATATATATAATAATATTTTAATAATATTATAGAATAATTTTTAAATAAAAAAATTAAATATACATAATATACAACCCATAAAAAACATATTACTATTAACACACACACACATTTATACATATACTATGAATATATTATATATATATATAGATATATATTTTATTATATTTTTATATTATATAAATGTGTGGGGGTGTGGGTGTGTTGGGTGTGTGTGTGTGTGGTGTGGGGGGTTTGTGTGTGTGTTTTGTGTGGTGGTGGTGGTGTGTGGGGTGTGGCGAGCATGTGCGTGTGCGTGGCGTGTGCGTGTTTGTATATATTAGTATATAAAATATTAAAAAATTAAAAATAGTATTATATATTATTAGTGTGGGGTGTGTTGTGTGTGTGTGGTGTGTGGGGTTTGGTGTGTGGGTGTGTGGGGGTGTGTGTGTGTGTGGTTGTTGTGTGGTGTGTGGTGGTGTGGGGTGTGTGTGCGCGTATGATGGCGGTGCGTGTGCGTTGGCGTGTTTGTGTAAAATTTTTGTATATAAATAATAATTATATAATAATATATATATATATAAATTAAAATATTTTAACTTATATATATAACTAAAATTTATAATATGTATATATGTACGTAATGTAATGTATATTTTAATATATATATATATAATATATATTATATTAATAATATATATAATATATATATAATATATACTATTACTTTTTAAAATATATATATATATATAAAATATATATATAATATATATATAATATATATATATCTCATATCATCTCATCATACACAGCCGGGTCAGTCCATGCGGCGTAGGCCCTTTATTCTCGCGCCATTGTCATTGGTCTGGCCCTTGGTTCTTTATAATTAAACGAGTCTGTACATTCTTTGCCCATTGTTACCGTCTCCGATGTATAGCCCTGCCCATTTCACTTTTTTTTTTTGATGCTCGCAAGTATATTTTTTTTGTCTGTTCCGATACGTCCCCTCATCCATTCTAGGTAATTCCCCGCATCAGTCTTTATTCCCCTCTGGGCACTTTTTAGTTTCCTCTCCCGAATTTGGTTTTAGTCCATTCTCTATCCATAGGTCATACTGGTAGGACACATTGGGTTAAAAACTTTTTTTTTTAAACATAAGGAAAGAGCCTCTTAGCATGTACTGTGTCTGCCCAAAAGGGGCCAGCCTAGACTAGCGCCCCCTTTTAATTCCTCTTCGCAGATGTGTTTGTCGTAGAGGTTTTCCTGGTTATATACTTTTCCCCTACCTCTAGACTTCGCCTTGTACTTGTATCGTTCGAAAATGAATTACGTTGAACATGATCTTGCTTTTTTGTATCCGAAGTCCCATTTTCAGACTTTTTTCCCATTTAGATAAATTTATTAGTTGCCCGCATTTTATTTTCAGATTTATGAAGAGAACAATATATCGCAAACTTTGATTTTTTA
>NW_023659438.1:2500-21348 GCF_015228065.2 Penaeus monodon
TTGAAATATGAATTAAAATAATGATTATAAGAAACGTTATTATTGTTATTATTATGTTATTACTATTTATTATTGTAGTTGTTATTAGTATAGATGTAATAAATTATATATTATAACTGCATAATTGCAAAATAATAATCGATAATAATTGCAATAATGATGATAATAATTGCAATAATGATGATATGATGATGACAATTATGATAATGATGATATGATGATGATAACGTGATAATAATGATATAATTCATGATAATAATGATGAAATAACAGGAATGTGTCCCCATATATAATAAAAAAAAGTAAAAGAAAACAATCCCAAAAATCGAAAAACAAGAGGCCAAAATCTAGCGAAATATAGCCTTTTGAGAGTAGACTCCAAAATGAAGTTTTTTCCATGCATTTGATGATTCTGGCATTATTAGGGTAATAATGATAATAATACCAGAATTCTATAATCATGACAATAATCGATGATAAAAGTGAGAAATAAAAGAGGAATTTGGCTAACATTTAATGATTATTAATATTATTTACTGTTTATCATTATTATCATCATTTATTATCATTATTATATTATTATTATATATATTATTATTATTATATTATTATTATTATTATTCTTATATCTTTATTATTATTTTATTACTATTATTATTCTTATTATGATCATTATTACTTATTACTTTAATGATTAGTAAATATTGCCAAAAAAAATATATTATAACTGTAATCAATAACAATAATAATAATAATAAGTATAATTAAAATATACTAATTGTTATAATATTGTTATCTTAATATTATTATCTTATTATTTATCTTATTAGTTATTTTTACTGGTAGTATAATTGTAAAAATAATGATTATACAGTAATAATTTACAGTAATAACGATATTAATGAAATAATGATACGATATTAAATAATGATTATTAGAAAACGTTATTATTGTTTATATTATTGTTATTACTATTATTATTGTAGTTGTATTAGTTATAGATGTAAAAATTATTATTATAACGCAATAATTGCAATAATAATGATAAGAATTGCAATAATGATGATAATAATTTGCAATAATGATGATAATGATGATGATAATGATGATAATGTGATAATGATGATGATAACGATAATAATGATGATAAGATGATAATAATGATGATAATAACAGGAATTGTGTCCATATATAATAAAAAAAAGCTAAAAGAAAAAAAAATCCCAAAAGTTGTGAAAAAGCTGCAAAACTAGCCGAAATATAGCCTTTTGAGAAGTAGACTACAAATGACGTTTTTTCCATCATTTGATAATTCTGGCAATTATTAGGGTAATAAAGATATAATTACCAGAATTCATTAAATCATGCCAATAAGAGATTAAAGTGAGAATAAAGAGATTTGGATAACATTTGATGATTATAATTATTATTACATTATCATTATTATCAGCCATTCTTATCATTATTATAGATTATGATTATTCTGGGATGTATTATAGGAGAGGAGGATGATTAGTAGTCTGATTATTTATATTATTATTACTTATCATTATGATATTACTGTAATGATTAGATTATTGCAAACAAATATATTATAACTGCTAATAATAACAATAATAATTAATAATAAGAATAAATTATAATAATAATAATTGTTATAAATTGTTATTAATATTATTATGTTATTATTATCATTATTATTTATCTATGGTAGTATAATTGTAAAATAAATTATTATAACAGTAATAATTACAGTAAGAACGATATTAATTGAAATAATGATATAAAATAGTGATTCTAGAAACGTTATTATTGTATTATTATTGTTATTACTGTATTATTATTGTAGTTGTTATTAGTATTAGATGTAAAAAATTAATATTATAACTGCCAATTAATTGCAATAATAATGATAATAATTGCAATAATGATGATAATAATTGCATATAATGTGATAATGATTGTGCTAATGATGATAATGATGATAATGATGATGATAACGATAATAATGATGATAATCATATAATAAGATGATAATAACAGGAAATTGTGTCCATATATAAAAAAAAGGTAAAAAGAAAAAAAATCCCAAAAGTCGAAAAAGCGGCAAAAATCTAGCGAAATATAGCTTTTGAGAGTAGACATCCAAAATGCGTTTTTTCCATTCATTTGATGATTTGGCCAATTATTAGGGTAATAATGGATAATAATTACAGATTCTATTAATATGACAATAATGGATGATAAAACGTGAGAATAAAGAGAATTTGCGAATAACATTTGATGAGTATTAATATTATTACTATTAATCATATTGATCATCTCATTAGTATTATTATTATTATGATTATTATTATTATTATTATTCTTATTATGATTATTAGTATGATTATTATTATTATTATTATTTAATCATATTTTATTACTTTAATTATTAGTATTATTGACAAAAAACCTATATTATAACTGTAAAATAACAAAAAATAATTAATAATAAGTATAATATAATAATACCTAATTGTTAAATATTTTATAATATTATTATTGTATTATTATCATTATTATATTTTAATGGTAGTAAATTGTAAAAATAATTATTATAACAGTAATAATTACAGTAAGTAACGATTATTTAAATTGAAAATAATGATTTTTAAAATAATGATTATAGAAAACGTATTATTTTATTATAATTGTTATTACTATTATTATTGTAGTTGGTTATTAGTATATATGTACTATTTAATATTATAACGCAATTAATAATTGCAATAATAATGAAATAATTGAAATAATGATGATAATCATGCAAAATTGATGATAAGATGATGATAATGATGATAATGCTGAAATGATGATGATAACGAATAATGATGATAATTGTCCCATTGTTTTGATTAATAATGATGCTAATAACCCCAGGAATTATGTCATATATAATAAAAAAGGTAAAAGAAAAAAAATCCCAAAAGTCGAAAAAGCGGCAAAATCTAGCGAAATATAGCCTTTTTGAGATGTAGACTCCCCAATAATGACGTTTTTTCCATTCATTTTGATGATTTTGGCAATGAATTAGGGTATAATGATAATAATTACCAGAATTCTATTATCATGACAATAATGAGGATAAAAGTGAGAATAAAGAGAATTTGGATAACATTTGATGATTATAATATTATTACTATCTAGTCATTATTATCATTATTTATTATTATTATTATATATTTATTATTATTATTATTTTATTATTATTATTACTATATTATTATTATTTTATCATTATTATTATTACTTTAATTAATTAGTATTATTGCAAACAATATATCATAACTGTAATAATCACCACAATAATAATAATAATAAGTATAATTATAATAATACTAAATTATTTATAGTTTGTTCTTAATAGTATTATTGTTATAATATCATTATTATTATTTTTACTGGTAGTATAATTGTAAAAATAATTATATAACAATAATAATTACAGTAATAACGATATTAATTTGAAATAATGATATAAATAATGATTATCGAAACGTTATTAGTGTTATTATTATTGTTATACTATTATTATTGTATTTGTTATAGTATAGATGTAAAATTATATATATTAAACTGCAATATTGCAATAATAATGATAAATAAAAACTGCAATAATGGATGATAATAATTGCAAATAATGATCCGATAATGATGATGATAATGATTGATAATGTGATAATGATGATTGCTAACGATAATAATGATGATAATCATGATACTAAACGATGATTAATAACAGGAAATTTGTCATCATCATTACAGGATTACATCATTATTATCGTTATCATCATCATTATCATCATTATCAATCATCATTACATAGTATTGCAATTATTATCATCATTATTGCCAATTGTTATCATATTATGCAATCATTGGTTATAGTTATATTTTTGGCAATAATTACTAATAACCACAACAATAATAATATTAATAAAAATAATAATAACCAATAATAACGATTTTATAATAATTATTTATATTATCTTAATGTATCGTTTTACTGTAATTATACTGTTATAATAATTATTTCATTATATACATAAATAATAAAATGATAATAAACATAATAATACTAATAAATATTAACACTAGCATTATTATTATTATTATATTATATTATTATGTTATTACAGTTATAATTTTTTTTCAATATATAATAATATATAATATATTAATAATAATATATATATAATAATAATAATAATAATAATAATAATAATAATACATAAATACATAATACAGCAAAATAATAATATTCCATGTTATCAAAATTCTCTTTATTCTCACTTTTATCATTAATTATTGTTATGATTACTACAATTTTCTGGTATTATTATCATTTTATCCCTAATAATTGCCCGAAACCCCCAAAGAAATCGAAAAACGTCATTTTGGAGTATACTCTCAAAAGGCTAAATTTTCGCTATATTTTAGGCCGCTTTTTCGACTTTTGGGAATGTTTTTCTTTTTAAGCCTTTTTTTATATTATATATTGAGACACTATTCCTGTTATTATCATCATTATTTCATGATTATCATCATTATTATCGTTTCATCTCATTATCATCTTACATCATCATTATCATCTTTATTGCAATTATTATCATCGATTAATGTGCAATTGTTTCCTTACTTATTGCAATCATTTGGAGTTTATAGTTAGATATTTTTGCAATAATACTAATAACCACAACATAATAATAGTAAATAACAATAATCATAAAATTAATAACGATTTTATAATCATTATTTATATCATTCGTCTTAATTAGTATCGTTATTAACTGTAAGTATGACTGTGTTATAATATTATTTTTGCAATTAGACTACCAGTACAAATAAATAATAATGATAATATAACATAATACTACAAATAACGATATTATAACCACTAGCAGTATTAATTATTATTATACTTATTTTATTATTGTTATTATTACAGTTCTAATATATTTTTTGGCAATAATACTAATAAGTTAGATAATACTAAGAATACATAATATACTGATAATATAATATGCATAATAATAATAATAATAATAATGATATAAATAATACTATTCCAAATTCAAAATTCTCTTTATTCTCACTTTTACAATCATCATTATTGTTATGGATTAATACAATTCCTGTAATTATTATCTTATTACCTAATAATTGCCGAAATCACCAACAAAAATTGCGAAAACGTCATTCCTCGAGTCTACTCTCAGAATGCTATATTTCGCTAGATTTTGCCGCTTTTTCGACTTTTGGGAATGTTTTTCTTTTACCTTTTTTATCTTTATATGGAGCAATTCCTGTTATTATCATCATCATTATCGATATCATCATCATTATTATCGTTATCAATCACATTTCATATTATCATCATTATCATCATCATTATCATCATTATTGCCATTATTATCATCAATTTTGCAATTGGTTATCATTATTGATTGCAATCATTGGATTTATAGTTTATATTTTTGCGATAATACTAAAACCACCAACAATATAATGGTAAATAATAATATTAACAATAATAACGCTTTTAGAAAATAATTATTTATATCATTATCTATTAGTATCGTTATTACTGTAAATGATTACTGTTATAAGATTTTTTTGCAATTATACTACCAGTACAAATACTAATAATAATTATAATAATAACAATAGTAATACTAATAACAATATTATAACCACTAGCAATATTATTATTATTATTATTATTATTATTATTAGACTTATTATTATTATTGTTATTATTACAGTAATATATTTTTTGGCATAATACTAGTAATCAGAGAATAGTAATAATAATAATAATAATAATATATAATAATGATAATAATAATAATAATAATAATAATAATAATAATAATAATACTATATAATAATATTCAAATTTATCAAAATTCCTTTATCTCACTTTTTATCATTATTTTCCTTATGATTAATACAATTCTGGTAATTATTATCATTATTACCCTAATAATTCCCGAAATCAACAAAGAAATCGAAAAAAACGTCATTTTGGAGTATACTCTCAAAAGGCGAGTTTTGCCGCTTTCGACTTTTGGGAATGTTTTTCTTTTACCTTTTATTTATATTATAATGGATAGACAATTCCTATTATTATCATCATCATTATCATGATTATCATCATTATTATCGTTAATCATCATCATTATCATCATTATCATCATACATTATCATCATTATTGCAATTATTAATCATCATTATTTGCAATTGTTATCATTTTATTGCAATCATGGAGTTTATAGTATATCGTTTTGCAATAAAACCTAATAATCCACAGCAATTTAAAATTTTAATAAGTAATAACAATAATACTAAAAATAGTAACGTTTTTATAATCATTATGTATCATCATGATCTTAATTATATCGTTATTACTGTAATTATTACTGTTATATAATTATTTTTGTTATTATACTACAAGTAACAAATAACAATAATGATAATAATAACAAATAATAATACAATAACAATATATAACCACGACATTATTATTTTAGATTTATTATACTTATTATTTTATTGTTGGTTTATTACAGTTTATAATATATTTTTTTGGCAATAATACTAATAATTAAGAAAATAGTAATTCATAATAATAATAATAATAATAATATATATAATAATAATAATAATAATAATAATAATAATATAATAATATCAATGTTATCAAAATTCACTTTAGTCTCACTTTTTATCATCATTATTGTTATGATTAATACAAATTCTGGTATTATTATCATTTATTACCCTAATAATTGCCGAAATCACAAAGACAATCGAAAAAACGGTCTTTTGAGTATACTCCTGAAAACGCTAGATTTTTGCCGCTTTCGACTTTGGGAATGTTTTTCTTTTTACCTTTTTATATTATATATGGAGACAATTTGCCTGTTTTAACTCATCATCATTATCCTGATTATCATCATTAGATTATCGTTATCATATCTATCATCATTATCATCATCATTATCATCAGTAGTATTGCAATTATTTCATCATTATTGCAATTTTATCATTATATTGCAATCATCTGGAGTTGTAGTTATATATTTTTGCAATACTAAAAAACCACAACAATAGTATAGTAATAACAATAATAATAACAAATATAACGATTTTATAATACTTTATTTATATCCTTTCTTAATTAGTATCGTTATTACTGTTAATTATACTGCTATAATAATTATTTTTGCATTATACTACCATACAAATATAATAATGATAATAATATAACAATACAATATACAATAATAATAACAGGTTATAGTTCGCTATGATTTGCCGCTCTTTCGACTTTTGGAAAGGTTTTTCTTTTACCTTTTGATATTAATAGGGGAACTTCTGTTATTATTATCATCATTATCTGATTATCATCATTATTATCGTTATCATCATCTTATCATCATTATCATCATTATTATCATCATTATCAGCATTATTGCAATATTATCATCATTATTGCAATTGTTATCATTATTATTAACATCATTGGGTTTATAGTATATATTTTTTTGCAATATCTAATAACCCACAACAATAATAATAGTAAAACATAATAATAACAATAATAACGATGTAATAATATTATTTATATCATTATCTTCATTAGTATCGTTAGTAACTGGTAATTATTATTTTACTGTTATAATAATTATTTTTGCAATTATACTACCAGTACAAATAATAATCAATGATAATAATAACAATAATTACTAATACAATATTATAACCCTAGCAGATTATTATTATTATTATCTTATTAATTATGATTGTTTTATTATTACAGTTATAATTATTTTTTTGCATATACTAATAATTAAGATAATAGTCAATAATATAATAATATAATATAATAATAATAATAATACATAATAATAATAATAATAATAACAATAATAATAATATATTCAAATGTTATCAACATTCTCTTTATTCCTCACTTTTATATCATCCATTCTTTTTATGATTATCAATTCTAGTAATTATATCATTATTAACCCTAATATTGGCCAAAATCACCAAGAAATAGAAAAACGTCATTTTTGGAGTAGACTCTCAAAAGGCTATATTTCGCCAGATGTTGCCGCTTTTTCGACTTTTGGGAATGTTTTCTTTTTTTACCTTTTTTATATATTATATCTGGAGACAATTCCTGTTCGTTATCATCACATTATCATGATTTATCATCATTATTACTCGTTATCATCTTAAATGCAATCATTATCACATTATCATCATTATTATCATGAACATTATTGCAATTTTATCATCATATTGCAATTGTTATCATTATATTGCATCATTGGAGTTATAGTATATATTTTGGCAATATACTACTAACCACAACAATAATAATAGTAATAACACTAATAATACAATAATAACGTTTATAATAATTATTTATATCATTAATCTTAATTAGGTATCGTTTATTACTGTAATTATTACTGTTATAATAATTATTTTTTTGCAATTATACTACAGTACAAATAATAATCATAATGATAAGAATAACAATAATAATAATAATAACACTATTATAAACCACAAGCATTATTTTTATTATTATTATACTTATTACTATTATTGTTATTATTACAGTTATAATATATTTTTTGCAATCATACTAATAATTAAGATAATAGTTAATAATACTAAGAATAATAATATATAATAGATATTATAATAATAATAATATAATAATAAAATATAATAATTGATTATAATAATATTCAAATGTTATCAAAATTCTCTTTATTCTCACTTTTATCATCATTATTGTTATGATTAAATATATATATCTATATATTTATATTGTATGTATTTTATATAAACCACCACACCCCCTACAATCCACACACACACACACCACACACACACACACACGCAGATATTATTATATAATATATATATATCTATATATATATATATATATAGATAGATATATATGATTGACTATTATGATGATGATGATAACGATAATGATGATGATAATCTGATAATAATGATGATATACAGGATTGTTGTCCATATGTCATAAAAAGGTAAAGAATAAAATCCTAAAAGGCGAAAAAGCGTCAAATCTAGCGAAATATACCTAGAGAGTGTACTCCGAATTGATGTTGTTTTTTTTTTCGTTTCTTTGATGATTTTGGCATCTTTAGGGTAATATTATAAAATTACCAGAATTCTATTACTCATGACAATAATGCTGATAAAAAATGAGACTAAAGAGAATTTTGATGACATTTGGATGATTATTAAATATTATTATATTATCATTATTATTATATTATTAGTATTTTATTATTATTATCATTATTATTATTATTATTATTATTATATTATTATTATTATTATTATTTATATCTTACATAACTTTGATTTTAGTATTATTACCAAAAATATATCACATAATATAACAATAATAATAATAATAAGTATAATATAATAATAATAGTCGTTATAATATTTCATTATTTATTAAACCTATTGTTATTACTATCATTACTCTTATTTTTTGCTGGTAGTATAATTGTCATTTCGGTTGCCATATTGTCATTCTAGGTTGTCATATTGCCATTTAGGCTCACTTTGTCATTCTGTCTGTTTTGTTATATTGTGTTTCTGTTGCCTATATTTTCA
The DNA here is from genome assembly GCF_015228065.2 of Penaeus monodon. NCBI lineage: Eukaryota > Metazoa > Arthropoda > Malacostraca > Decapoda > Penaeidae > Penaeus > Penaeus monodon. The sequence goes on from NW_023659438.1 coordinate 12,228, forward strand.
GTCTGGTATTTTTTCTTTCTTCTGGTTACCATATTGATGTATTTTCCCTTTTGACTCTTGCCTAAAAACCATCTTGTATTAAACAGTCATTTTTTTATTACTGATTTTGTTTGTATATTGTGATCTTAGAGTTTGTTATTTAACATGATGACTAATCAGTTTAAAATGAATAAATTTAAATTGATAATTATATTGTTTTATTAACTGATCGTTTGATTTCAGTCACTGGAATTACGAAATTGGTTCATTGATGTACACATTTGCTTCCGTTAACATGATTTGCCTGTTAATTTATATTACTGATATATGTCTATCCTCCATATCAGCAGATAATTATGAACCGCCCGGGCACTAATTACCCTAATTAATCCACACTAATAAGGACAGAATAATGAATAGTGAATAAGTTTTTTTTATTATTATATTATAATGATTGATTATTTATTCACCATCTTTATTTCATACTCATTTTTGATTATTATGTTTGTTATTCATTCTAATTCAGATTTTTATTATTATTGTAAATCTTATTTATTCACTTATCAGTTTTTCAAAGGTTCTTATCTATTAATATTTTTGTCATTTTAGTGTTGTATCTATGATCTGATTCACTATTTTTTTTTGTTATTGATATTATTGTATATATTATTTTATTTTATTTATCTTTTTACCACCGTAGATATTATATTTCATTATTTATCCATTGTTTCCTAGTTATTTGCGATCAACTTTCAGATGATTGATTTTTCGTTTTTCACTTCCAGCTTATGTTTTCATCTTATTTTTTATGCTTCCCAATATTCTCTTCTTCATTTTTTTTCCTTTTCTATTATTTTTAGTAATTATTGTCTTCTTTTCTTTCCCCCAGAATCAATATATTGAGAGACTTCCTTGTGTGTGGTGTCGTGTGCGTGTGTTGAAATTTGTCTTTCTTCTTTCTTTTTTTCTTATTTTTCTCATTCTCATCTTAATGTTTTTATTCGACTACTTTTAATTGTTTGTCTGTCTTTTGGATTTCCTTTTCGTTGTTCTGCTTACCTTGTTATATCTATTATTTCATCCTCTAATTTTGTTTTATAATTACTTATTATTTTTTATTATTATTATCACATATTTTTTATTCATGCTTATCTAATTCCTATTGTTTCTTCTACTTTCCTTCTTCTTATTATTATTATCCTTACTCTTTTCTTATTGTTTCCTTCTTTTTTTCTATTGTTTGTTTTCCACTTACCTTGTTTATTCTTATTCTTCACGTAGCCTTTTCTCTTATATTATTATTATCTTATTCTCTCTTATTCTTCCATTTTATTTGGATCGCTTCTTTCCCCTTTTCGTCTTCTCTTTTTTTCTTTTGTCTCATTCTTCCTTAAATTGACCTTCGTCTTCTTTGATCGCTTTTCCTCTTCTGTTCCTTCCGAGTTCCCGGCTGCGCCCAGTCGAGCAGCGTCGTCCGTTCCAGCCAATGGGAGAAGACTCCCGCTGGCATGATCCAATGGCGGCCTCCTTCCTCGTCGAGCCTTACTTCCCCCTTCCTCCTTGGGAAATGCATTGTCGAGCCTCTATGTGAGGGCGGAGCTTAGTGCCAGTTGGAGTGTGGCTGAGGGAAGGAGTCTCCGATGGGCGAGCCCTTCGTGTCTGTTGTGTCATCAGCATGAAGAGGTGCGCGGGTCCAGGCCCACACACCACATACACACACATGTATATGAGAAAATATATACATGAATGGACACATATAATATATATTAGTGTGTGTATGTATATATATATATATTAATATATATATATATATATATATAATATATATATATATATATATATTATGGCATACATAATATAAATAATACATTCATACATCCCTCACGTATTTATATAGTGATAGTATTCGTGATAAATAGATAGTAGATATGTATTCATACATATGTCTGTGTTGTATATGTACAGCGTATATATATATATATATATAATATGTATATATTATATAATATATATATATATTATAGTATATAAATCCATTTATTTTATTTTATTTATTAAATTGCATGGTGTTTCTGTGTGTATACGTACTGTATATTTGTATATTTATATGTCCAGTTAGATAATTGGCTATCTACCTTACCTTCCTACCACACTTATTATCTACGTACCTCGTCTCTACTATCTAGTTACTACTACCTACCTACGTACCTACCTCGTATCTGTCTATCTATCAACCTACCCATCTTTTCTTGCTAGTCAGCCTTCACAACACCGGCCCCTCTATCTATTTGTGTATCTACTGCCTAGTATCTTGGTTAGGTTAAGTTACGTTAGGTTTTCATTGCGTTTTTGTTATATTACGTTTAGATAGATTGAATAGGTTATATTTTTAGGTTTACGTTTCGGTTACGTATAGTTATAGTTTTAGGTTAGGTTAGTTTTATATATAAGTTAGGTAGTGGCCTTGTTTAGGTTATCGTTACTTTAGTTGGGATATATTGTGTTAGTTTCTGTTTAGCATAGGTTTTTTTTGGTTTAGGATACGTTAGTTTAGTTAAGGTTATATTAAGTTTAGTAGGTTAGATTTGTTTAGGCTAGTTAGGTTTAGTTATCTTCGTTGTATTAATTAGAATAGGTTTAGCTATTTGTACCTGTTATGTATATGTTAGATTAGGTTTTAATAGATGAGGTTATTTATGTATGTTCCGTTATATTATGTTATTTGGGATTGTTAGGTTAGGTTTTTCGTTAAGTAATTATTTACATTAGACGAATGTTTAGTTACGTTATGTTGTGTTATGTTAGATTAGGTTTCGTTAGGTTAGATTGATCTAATTAGTTTAGTACTGGATAGGTTAGGTTTAGTTATATTAGGGTATAGTAGGTTTTGGTTTGGTTAGTTAGTTTAAGTTAGATGGGTTCAGGTTTAGTTTTCCTTAGTAATCTTAAGTTAAATTCGATTTGGTTTAGAGTTAGGGTATATAGATTGTTACGCTAGAATATTTTAACCTTTACTTCAGATAGCTTTAGTTTTAGTTTTGGGCTAGTTTTGCTTAGATTAAGTGACGTTTCGGTGAGATTTCGGTTTAGTTAGGCAAGGTTAGGTAGATTATTTTAGGCTTATCAGGTTAGGGTTAGTCATATACTTAATAGGTTAGGTTAGGTTACCGGTTAACTTTAATTAATTTAGGTTAGTTGCATATCGTTAGTTTTAAGTTATTTATGTTTTTTAGGGTGGGTTAGATTGTGTTTATTAGCGTTTGGGGGGGGGAGGTTAGGTTTCGGTTTAGGTTAGATCAGGGATTGGGTTTACTTTTGGTAAGGTTTGGTTTAATCAACTTTTGTTTTTTTTATAGTAGTTTACATTTGTAAAATTGGTTTAGTTAGATAGGTTAGCTCACGTTTAGCTAGCTAGGGTTAGATTTAGTTAGTTAGCTTAGTGTTAGGTTTATTGGTTTTGTTAAGTTATTTTATCTATGTTTTTTGAAGTTAGTCAGGTTCAATTAAGTTAAGCTAGTCGGTTTGTCAGGTTTAGGAGTAAGGGTAGGGTATATTAGTTTTGGTTGTTCATTATCTAACCCAAACGTCATAAATGTAATCACGCTAATTATTTAACCTAACCTAACTAAACATAATTATACTCAACATAAACTAAATAAACCTAATCTTAATTAACACAACCTAATATAATAAGATAATATAACGTAAATTGATCCTAATCAAAACTAACGAAACTACTTAACCAAACCAAACTAACCTACCCTAAACTACACTAACCTACTTAAACCAAACCTAATCTAACCTAAACCATCTAACATAGCCTAACTGAACCTGAAACTAACATTCAAACCATCACATCAGCTAATAAAACCTACCCATACCTAACCTTCACTAAACCAATCAACCTATGTACCTACATATCTAATCTACCCTAACCCGAACTTAACTGACCTAAACCTTAACTACTGAACTGATTGACGAGATTTACTTAACATAATTAACCTACCGTTTTAAAAAACCTAGACCTAATTTAACCAAATCTATTTGCTCTAACTAAACTTTAATCTAACTTAAATAACCTAAAAACAAAAAAAAAAACGAACTAAGCCTACCTAACCTCAACTACTCCAACTTTAAACCTAACTACACCCAATCGACCTAAAGAACGTACATTAAATGTAGCTTCTGTGCGGTGCGTGTATATTGTATAATATTATTTTTTTCTCTATGGTTTTATATATATATAATATATATATATATTATATATATATTATATATATATCTGTGTGTGTGTGTGTGTGTGTGTGTGTGTGTGTGTGTGTGTGTGTGTGTTCTGGGGGGGGGGGGGTTTTTGTGTATATGTACTAGGTATTATAAATTTTTTTTCTAGATGGTTATATATCTATATATATATCTCTATTCTATATATATATTCATCCATCTATATATCTATTCTATATGGATCATATAGATCTATATAATATATGTAACGTATCTATATATATATCTCACTCTTATATATCTATATAGATATATAGATATCTGTACTCTATATAACTCAACAAGATCATATCTCTAGACTATATATCGCTCTAATAATTCTATATATATCGTATATATGTCTATATCTATATATGTATATATATCTATCTATATTGTATATCTTTATAGATTCTAATAATATAATATATCAATATATATAGTCTTAATATCTCTAATTATCTCTCTATATCTGTATTCTATCATATATATCGATATATGGTTTCTATGTATTATCTATATATATCTTCTCGTATTTCCTATATCTATTTATATATATAATATCTATATCTATCTTATATCCCTCTATAATATAATATATTATATTGACTATTATGCTATATATATACTCTATATAGTATCTTATCTATATCTATCATCTCTCTGGCTTATATCCTATATCTTTATCTTTTTTTCCTATATATCTATATCGATATACCACTATATCATATCTATCTCTATAATAGCTTATATTATCTATATCTATCGTTATCAATCTCTTACTAGCTCTTCTACTACATCCAAACCTCTCGACCTACATATAATATATCTATATCCTTCATCTCCTATCTATATATTTTCCATATATATATATATCTATATAATATATCTGGATATACTATATATTATCTCTATACTATCTCTCACTATTCTATATATATCTATATCTACTCTCCTCACCACCATCCCTCTGTGTATATCTCTAATTCGCCTATCATCTCCCTCTCTCTATATCATATCATTATCTATATATATCTATATCTTTAGCTATCTATATTCTATCTTTATCTACTACTATCTCTACCTCTCTATATCTCTATCTCTACTATTCTATATCTATCTCTATATACTCTCCTCATCTTTCCTCTATCTCTTCTCGCTCTCATATAATCTCTTCCATCGCATCATAAACCCATAGAAAAAACACAAAACCTCTCTCTCCTATTCTCCCCCCCACACACCCACCACCCCCACACCCCACACCACCCCACACACACATATCTCTATATCTCATCTCTATCTTCTATCTCTCTCCATCTCTCTATCTCTCTCCATCTCTGATATATCTGTCTATCTTATATATCTCTCTATCTTATATCATATATATACTAGATCTCTAGATTATAGAGAGCGAGGACGCGAGCGAGAGAGCGAGCGAGAGCGGACCAGAGAAAACAAATTATATCATTCATCTCCACACATTCTCCCACCACTCACATCTCCACTACACCCACCACCACCCCACACACACCCCATATACAACCACCCCTCCCCCCCTATGAGGGTCTATTTACATATCTGTAATAGGTATTAGATAGAGATAGATATATATACCGAGATATCACAAACCACCAACACACGTGGATAACACACACACACACACACACACACGACACACACACACACCGCTTACATATATTATATATATAGGTATATATATATACTATTATATATATATATTTATATATATATATATATAGGTATATTATATTACAGATGAATTATAGACATAGATGTGTTTACACACTCTATAGATTAATTATATTTATATATATAATTTATATTCTTATGTTTATATTATATCATTGTAATATATGAATGTTTTCTAGTGTATATGTGTATATATATGTGTGTGTGTGTTATATCTTATAGATAAACAGATATACTATATATATATTATATAGATATATATATATATATATATAATATAGAATATATACACATTTATATATATAAATATATCTCAACAAATATGCCTCATTCTATATCTATCTCTCTATCTTATCTTATATCTCTATTCTATATATTGTCTATCTATATATATATATATATGCCTATATTAATATCTCATATCTATATATATCTCTCTATTCTATCTATTCTCATCTCTCTATGTCTCTCTATATAGCTATCATATCCTATCTCGACATCTACATCTGTCGTCTCTATCTATTCCTCTCTATATTTCTCCATTATTATCTCACTCTCTATATCTATCTATATCTATACTCTCTCTCCTGCCTGTCTTCTGTGTCTATCTCTCTCTCTAGCTCTCTGTATCTATCTTCTTCTCTCTATCGCTCTCTCTTCTCTCTACCTCTATATCATCTAATATATCTATCTATATCTATACCTCTATATATACATATCTTATCTATCTATATCCCTCTCTCTATATATCTCTCATCTTCCTCTATATCATATCTCTTCTCTCTTCGTACCTTCTGTCTCTGTATCTATTGTCTATATATCTATGTCTCTCATCTATCTATCTCTCGAGATCTACTCTCTATCTACTCTCTCTCTCTAATCTGTCGATAATCTATCTCGCTCTCTCTCTCTGTCTCTGTCTCTCTGTCTCTATCTCTCATGTCTTCTCTTCTCTTACTTTTTTTTTCTAAATCTTTATATTTTATTATCAGTCTGTGTGTTTGTTCTATGTCAGATATATATATCTCATATATATATCTCTCATCTCTTTATATATATTCTATATCGTCTACTCTCTCTATTAATCCTGTATCTATATATATATATCTCTTTCTCTCTCCCTCATATTCCCTATATCTCTCTCTTATATATCTCTATCTACTACGTATCTATACCTCTCTATCTTCGATCTCGTCTATTATATCATCATCTCTCTGTCGGTATTTCATATTCTCTCTACTTCAAATAATCTGCTGTATCTCTCTCTATCTATCTTCATATATTCTCTCTCTCTCGATACTAATATATCTCTCTATATCTAGATCTCGATATCTACAATGTCTGTATTGTTATTCTTCTCTCTGTTCTATTATATATCATCTACTCTCTATACTCTCTAATCTCGCTACTCTAATATATCTCCTCTCTCTATATATACATATATATGTCTATATATATACAATATCTAGTCTCTCATCCTCTCTACATATCTATATATTATCTCTCTGCTTTCTATATTCTCTCTCTCTCCCTGTCTATCTCCCCAACTAGCTCTGTTCTCTCTCTCTCTATGCTATCCTCTATATATCCTCTCTATATAGATATCTATACTCTATATATTCTCTATCCCATCGCCCTATCTCTATATCCTATATCGCTCTATACTATACTATATATTATCTACTATCTATATTCATATCTCTCTCTTTCTCTCTCTCTCTATATCTTGTCTCTATATCTCATCTAATCTCTATCTCTATCTTCTACATAGCTATCTCTCTAGCTTTCTCTATACTCCTCTCATATACTCTCTCTCTCTATCTCTCTAATCTCTCTCTCTCTATCTCGTCTCTCTCTCTCTCTTCTCTCTCTCTCTCTGTCTCTTTACTCTCTGTATCTCTATATATCTCTCCTCTCTATATCTTATATCTCATATTCTCGCTCTATCTCAATCCTTTTCTATCTCTATCTCTCTCTCTCTATATCTCATCTCTTCTCGCTCTCTATCGCACTAGCTGTGTATCTCTCCATTTCTCTCTCTCCCTCTCTCTCCATTCTCTCATCTTCATCTTATACCTTAATAATCTCTCTATCTATATTATCACTCTCTATACATCATATCTCTCCCTACTATCTCTAATCTAATATCTCTCCTATATATACTCATCTATCTCTATCTCTATATCTATCTAATCTATATCTATATAACACACACACACATAGACACAAACACCCCGCACGAGAAAAAAATAGAAGCAATTTACTAGATAATATAGATGTATCATCTGTCTCTCTCTACATACTATATATATCTATTATCATTACATATATATATATATCGTATATCTATATCTATGTATATATATCATTATAAAAACTATCTATAATATATCTTTCTACAATTTATTTCCTTTTTTCTACGTGTGTGTGTTTGTGTCTATGTGTGTGTGTGTTTGTATTATATATATATATTATATATATATAATTATATATATATATATATATATCTATATATATATACACATCACACACACACACACACATAGACACAAACACACACAGCTAGAAAAAATAGAAAGAAATTAAAAAAAAAAAAAAAAAAAAAAAAAAAAAAAAAAAAAAATATCTATGTAGATTATATATATATAATATAGATATTCTATATATATTTATATATATATATAATATATGTATATATATATGTAATATATATATATATATACATATATATAGTGTGTGTGTGTGGTGGTGTGTGTGTAATAATAGGTATATATATATATCTTTTTTTTCCTATTGTTTTATATATATGGTATATTTATATATATACTATATATATTACTATATATATATATATATATATATATATATATCCATATAATATTATATATATCATAATATATATATATATATCTATATATATATATATCTATAATAAATACATCCACAACATATATACATACCTATATATTATATCTATATATATATAATATATATATAATATATATATAGATATATATATATATATATATATTAAAAAACCATAAAATAGTGTATATATATATACTCTATATCCATATATATATCTCACTCTCTCTCTCTCTCTATCTCTCGATATCTCTATCGTTCTCTTTGTCTCTCTATAATATATATATCTCTATATATATATATCGTA
>NW_023659439.1:0-21343 GCF_015228065.2 Penaeus monodon
GGGAAATTTTTTTTTTTTCCTTTTTTAATTTTTTCCCAAAACCTTTTTTTTTATATTTTACAATTTCTTTATTTTCTTATACATATTACTATTTATTTTCATCATCATTTCATCATTATTTCAATTATTACACATTTTGCAATTTTTTTCATTATTATTGCAATTATTGGGGTTTTAGTATATATTTTTTTAAAAAATAAAACCACAAAAAAAATAAAAGTAATAACAATAATTAAAAAATAAAAAACGATTTTTTAATAAAATTTTTATATTTTCTTAATTAGTTCGTTTTTACTTATTATTACTGTTTTTAAAATTATTTTGCAATTTTTCTACCATACAAAAAATAATATGATAAAAAAACAATAATATACAATAACAATTTAAACCATAGCAATTATTATTATACTTATACTTTTATTATTATTTTTATTTTTCAATATAATAGATTTTTTGGGAATTACTAATAATTAAGTAATAATAAAATAATAATAATAATAATAATAATAATAATAATAATAAATTAAATTTAAAAATAAAATTTAAAATTTTTAATTTAAAAAATTCAAAATTTTTCAAATTCTCTTTATTTCCTTTTATCATCATTTTTGTTATGATTAATACTTCGGTAATTATTATCATTATTTCCCTAATAAATTTCCGAAATCACCCAAAAAAATGAAAAATCATTTTTTGGGGTACCCCTCAAAAGGTTATTTCGCTAGATTTCCCCCTTTTTTTTGACTTTTGGGGGTTTTTTCTTATACCTTTTTTATATTATATATGACACATTCCTTTATTATCATCATCATTATCATGATTATCATCATCATTATACGTTATCATCATCATTATCATCATTATCATCATCATATCATCATTATTGCAATTATTATCATCATTATTGCAATTGTTATCATTTATTATTGGTTATATTGGTTTTTGTATAATTTTGCAATATACTATACCAAACATAATAAATAAATACAATAATAAAATAATAACGATTTTATATAATTTTTATATATTCTTATTAGTATGTATTACTTAATAATTATTTTGCAATTAATACTCCTTTTCAAATAATAATAAAATAATAATATATAATAACAATATATAAATAACATTATTATAATACTGATTTTATTATTATTTTATTATTAGTATAATATTTTAATAATTTATTGAGAATATTTAAAAATAAATAATAATATAATAATAATAATATAATAATAATAATAATAATAATAATAATAATAATATATAATAATAATAATTTAATAATATTCAAATGTTATAAAATTCTCTTTATTCTCACTTTTATCATCATTATTGTTATGATTATAAATTCTGGTAATTATTATCATTATTACCTAATAATGCGAAATCACCAAAAAATCGAAAAAGTCATTTTGGAGTATACTCTCAAAGCTATATTTCGCTAGATTTGCCGCTTTTTCGATTTTGAATGTTTTTCTATCTTTTTATATTATTTGCACATTTATATTATCATCATTTATCATATTATCATCATTATTCATCTTTTATCTTCATCATTTCATCATTATCATCATCATTATCATCATTATTGCAATTATTATCATCATTTGCATTGTTATCATTATTATTGCATTATTGGAGTTATATATTATATTTTTGCAATAATACTAATAACCCAACAATATAGTATAACAATAAAACAATAATAACGATTTTATAATAATTATATCATTATCTTAATTAGTATCGTTATTACTGTAATTATTACTGTTATAATAATTATTTTTGCATTATACTACCATACAATAATCTAATGATGATGAATAGCATAATAATACTAATAAACATATATAACCAAGAGCATTATTATCATTATACGATACTTATTATTATTATTGTTATTATTACAGATCTATAGATTTTTTGGCAATAATCCTAATAATTAGATAATATAATAATATAATAATATAATAATAATATATCCTAAAATAATAATAATAATAATATAATAATAATAATAATATTTTAAACTATTCAAATGTTATCAAATTCTCTTTCTTCTCACTTTTTATCATCATTCTTTGTTATAGATGAATCCAATTCTAGTAATTTATCATTATTACCTGAGCTAATTGCCGAAATCACCAACGAAATCGAAAAAACGTCATTTTTGGAGAATACTCCTCAAAAGGGGTATCATTTCGCTAGATTTTGCCTCTTTTTCGACTTTTTGTGAATGTTTTTCCTTATACCTTTTTATATCATATATGAACACATTCCCTGTTATTATCATCATCATCATTATCATGATTATCATCATTATTATCGTTTATCATCATCATTCATCCTCATTATCATCATTGATTATCATCATTATCATCATTATTGCAATTATTATCATCATTATTGCAATTGCTATCATTATTTTGCAATTCTGGAGTTTATAGTATATATTTGTCCAATATACTAATAACACACAGACAATATAATGAGTAATAACAATACTAATAACATATAACGATTTGTATGATTATATTTAATATCTTTCTTATGTATCGTTAGTACTGTAATTATTACTGTTAAATAATTATTTTTGCATTATACTACCAGTACCAAATAATAAAAGATTGATAATAACAATAATAATACTAACAACAATATGATAACCACTCAGCATTATTAGTATTCTCCTTATACTTATTATTATTATGGTTATTATTACAGATATAATAGATTTTTTTGGCAATAATACTAATAATTAATATCATAGTACTAATAATATAATAATAATAATCTAATAATAATATATAATCATAATAATAATAATATAATAATCTAATAATAATTTTAATAATATTCCACATGTTATCAAAATTCTCTTTAATCTCACTTTTATCATCATTAATTGTTATGCATTAATACAATTCTGGTAATTATTATCATTATTACCAATAATTGCCAAAATCACCAAGAATCGAAAAAAACTCATTTTGGAGTATACTCTCACAAGCTATATTTCGCTAGATTTTGCCGCTTTTTTTTCGACTTTTGGTGAATGTTTTTCTATACCTTTTTTATATTTATATGGACACAATTCCTGTTATTCCATCATCATATCATTAGTACATCATTATTATCGTTATCATCATCATTACATCATTATCATCGTTATCGCATCATTATACTCATTATTGCAATATTTATCTCATTATTGCATTGTTATCATTATTTGCACTTATTGAAGTTAAGTATCTATTTTTGCAATAATACTAATACCACAACAATAATATATAATAACAATCATATAACAATAATAACGGATTTTATAATTATTATTTATACATTATACTTAATTATATCGTTATACTGTAGATTATTACTGTCTGATAATTATTTTTTTGCAATTATACTACCAGTAAATATAAATGATGATAATAACAAGAATAATACTAAACCATATTATAACCACAGCATTATATTATTATACTTATACTTATTATTATTAGTTGTTATTATTCATGATATATAGATTTTTTGGCAATAATACTAATAATTTAGATAATAGTAATAATAATAATAATAATAATAATAAAATAATAATAATAATAATTAATAACTTAATAAATAATAATAATAATAATAATTTTAAATAATAGTCACAATGTTTATCAAACATTCTCTTTATTCTCACTTTTATCATCATTATTGTTTGATTAATACAAATCTGGTAATTATATCATTATTACCCTAATATTGCCGAAATCACCAAAGAAATCGAAAAAACGTCATTTTGGAGTATCTCTAAAAGGCTATATTTTCGCTAGATTTTGCCTGCTTTTTCGACTTTTGGGAATGTTTTCTCATACCTTTTTTATATTATACATATGGACCAATTCCTCTTATTATCATCACCATTATCATGCTTATCATCCATTATTATCGTACCTCATCATTATCATCATTATTCTCATTATCATCATTAACATCATCTTATCAATCAATTATTTCAATTATTATCATAAATTTATTGCAATTGTGTTTATTTTATAGCAATTATTGTGAGTTATAGTTATATTTTTGCAATAATACTAATAACCACAACAATATTAATAGTAATTAACAAATAAATATAACAATAATAACGATTTTATAATTATTATTTTTTATTCATTTCTTAATTAGTATCGTTATTACTGAATTATTACTGTTATAATAATTTATTTTTTTGCAATTATACTACCTACCAGTACAAAATAATAATAAGATGCTAATAACACTAAATAATACTAATAACAATTTATAACCACTAGCATTATAATATTTACTTATAAACCTATTCTTATTATTGTTATTATTACAGATATAATAGATTTTTTGGCAATTACTATATTGAAGATAATAGTAATAATAATAATATAATGATAATAATAATAATAATAATAATAATAATAATAATAATAATAATAATAATATATTTTAATAATATGCAAATGTTATCAAAATTCTCTTTATTCTCACTTTATCATCTTATTTTATGATAATACATTCTGGTAATTATTCTCATTATTTACCCTAATATTGCCAAAATCACCAAAGAAATCGAAAAAAACGTCATTTGGAGTATACTCTCAAAAGGCTATATTTCGCTAGATTTTGCGCTTTTTCGACTTTGTGGGATGTTTTTTCTTAACTTTTTTATATTAATTATGGGACAACAATTCTTTTATTATCATCATCATTATCATGATTATCATCAATTATTATCGTTTACCGCTCATCATTATCATCATTATCATCAATCCTTATCATCATTATTGCAATTTATTATCACATTATTGGCAATTGTTATCATTATTATTGCAAATTATTGAGTTATAGCATATATTTTTGCAATATAATAATAACCACAAACAATAATATAGTAATAACAATAATAATAACAATAATGAACATTTTATCATTATTTTTATATCATTATCTTAAATTAGTATCGTTTATTACTGTAAGTATTACTGTTATAAGAATTTTTTTGCAATATAATACTACCAGTACAAATAATAATAATGATGATAATAACAATATATACTAATAACAATATTATAACCACTTCATTATCATGATTATACCTATACTTATTATTATTAATTGTTATTTATTACAGATATAATAATTTTTTTTTGGCATATCTAATGATTAAGATAATAGTAATAATTACTAGAAAACAAAAAAATAAATAATAAAAAAAAAAATAATAATAATAATAATAATAAGAATTTTAATAATATTCAATTTTATAAAATTCTCTTATTCTCACTTTTTATCATCATTATTGTTATGATTAATACAATAACTGGTAGTTATTATCATTATTACCTAATAATTGCCGACATCACAAAGAATCGGGAAAAAACGTCATTTGGAGTATACTCTCAAAGGCTATATTTCGCTAGATTTTGCCGCTTTCCCTCGACTTTGGGAATATTTTTCTTATACTTTTTTATATTATGAATGGACACAATTCCTGTTAATATCATCATCATTATCATATTATCATCATTATTATCGTTATCATCATCATTATCAGCATTTATCATCGTTATCATCATCAATATCATCATTATTGCAATTATTATCATCATTATTGCAATTGCTATCATTATAAATTTTGGCTAATTATTGGGGTTATAGTATTATTTTTTGCAATAAAACTAATAACCACCACAATAATAAATAGTAATAACATAATAATAACAATAATCCGGGATTTTATAATTTATTAATTTAATATCATTATCTTAATTAGTAATCGTTATTTACTGTAATTATTACTGTTATAATAATTATTTTTGCAAATTATACTACCAGTACAATAATAATGAAGAATGATAATACCCAATAATAATACTAAATACAATAATTTATAACCATAGCATTATATTATTATAACTTATACTTTATTATTATTATTGTTATTATTAGGATATATTAGATTTTTTGCAACAATACTATAATTAAGATAATAATAATAATATAATAAATAATAATACTAACAATAATAATTATACAAAATAATATTATAATACTAAATAATAATAATAATATAAATAATAATAATAATAAATAATAATAATAATTTTTAATTAATTCAAAGTATCAAAATTCTCTTATTCTCATTTTATCATCTTATTGTTATGATTAATACAATACTGGTATTATCACTCATTATTACCCTAATCATTGCCAGAAATCACCCAAAGAAATCGAAAAAACGTCCATTTTGGAGTAGTACTCTTCAGAAGGCCTATATTTTCGCTAGATTTTGCCGCTTTTTTCGACTTTATGGAATTTTTTCTTATAACCTTTTTAAATTTATATGGACACAATTCCTGTTATTATCATCATCATTATCATGATTTATCATCATTATTATCGTTATCATCATCACTATATCATCATTATCATCATTATCATCATCCATTATCATCATTATTGACAATATTGTTATTATTATTATTGAATTATTGGAGTTGTAGTATATATTTTTATCATATACTAATAACCAACAACAATAATAATATAATAACAATATAATAACAAGTAATTAACGATTTTATAATAATTATTTATATCATTTATCTTAATTATATCGTAATTACTGTAATTATTACTGTTATAATAATTATTTTTGCAATTATACTACCATAACAATAATAATAATGATGATAATAAGCAATAATAATACCAATGAACAATATTATAACACTAACTAGCATTGATATTATTATACGTATACTTATTCTTATTAATTGTTATTATTACAGATATAATAGATTGTTTTGGCATAATACTAATAATAAAGATAAGATTAATAAAAATACTAATAATAATAATAATAATAATAATAATAATATTAATCATAATAATATAATAATAGTAATAATAATATAATAAGAATAATAAATTTTAATAATATTCAAATGTTATCAAAATTCGCTTTATTCTCCGGTTATCATCATATTGTTATGATTAATACAATTCCTTTGTTAATTATTATCATTATTTACCCTAATAATTTGCCTAAGTATCACACAAAGAAATCGAAAAAACATCATTTTGGAGTATACTCAAAAGGCTAGATTTCGCTGATTTTGCCGGGGGGGGGCCTTTTTTCGACTTTTGGGAATGTTTTTCTTATACCTTTTTTTCATATTATATATACACATTTCTGTTATTATCATCATCATTATCATCATTATCATCATTAATCATCATTATCATCATCATTATCCATCATTATTGCATTTTATTATCATCATTATTTCAATGTTATCATTATTATTGCAATTATTTGAGTTATAGAATATATTTTTTGCAATAATACTAATAAACCACAACAATATATTATTATAACAATAATAATAACAATAATACTATTTTATAATTTTATTTATATCATTATCTTAATTAGTATCGCTATTACTGTAATTATTACTGTCCATAATAATTATTTTTTGCAATTATACTACCAGTTTTTTGTTCAAATAATAATAATGATGATAATACCAATAATAATACTAATAACAATTTAATAGCCATGCATTATAATTATTATACTTATCTTATTATTATTATTGTTTTATTATTACAGTATAATAGATTTTTTGGCAATAATAGTAATAATATAATAATATAATAATAATAATAATAATAATAATATTAATAATAATAATAATAATAATAAAAAAAATAATAATAATAAAAATAATATCATAATAATAATATAATAATAATAATATAATAATAATAATAATAATAATAATTTAATAAATTCAAATGTTTATGAAATTCTCTTTATTCTCACTTTTAATCATCCTTATTTTTTTTGGTTATGATTTATCAATTCTGTAATTATTATCATTATTACCCTAATTAATTGCCGAAATCCCACCAAAGAAATCGAAAAACGTCAATTTGGAGTATACTCTCAAAAGACTATATTTCGCTAGATTTCCCGCTTTTTTTCGACTTTGGGAATGTTTTTTCTTCTAACTTTTTTATATTATTATATGGACACAATTCCTGTTATTATCATCATCATTATCATGATTATCATTATTATTATGTTATCATCATCATTTATCATCATTTATCATCATTATCATCATCATTATCATCATATTGCAATTATTATCATCATTATTGCAATTGTATCATTATTAATTGCAATTATTGGGTTATAGTATATATTTTTTGCAATATACTAATAACCACAACAATAATAAAGTATAACAATAATAATACAATAATAACGCTTTTATAATATTAATCTATATCTTCTCTTGAATTAGTAGCGTTATTACTCTAATTATACTGTTATAATATTATTTTTGGTCATCATACTACCAGTACAAATAATATACATGATGATAATAACAATAATAATGCTAATAATAATAATTATAACCACTAGCATTATTATTATTTATACTTATAACTTATTAATTATTATTGTTAATTATTACAGATAGAATAGATTTTTTGGCAATAATACTAATAATTAAGATAATAGTATTAATAATAAAATCTAATAATAATAATAAAATAATAATAATAATAATAATATATAATACTAATACTAATAATATAATATAATAATAATATAATAATATAATTTTATAATCTTCCAATGTTATCAAAATTTCTTTATTCTCACTTTTAATCATCATTTATTGTTATGATTAATAAATTCTGGTAATTATTATCATTATTACCCTAATAATTGCCGAAATACCAAAGAAATCGAAAAAAACGTCATTTGGTTATACTCTCAAAAGGCTAATATTTCGTCTAGATTCTCCGCTTTTTTTTTTCGACTTTTGGGAAATGTTTCTCTTATACCTTTTTTAAATATTATATTGGACACACATTCTGTTATTTATCATCATCATTTCATGATTATCAATCATTATATCGTTATCACATCATCATTATCATCATTATCATCATTCTCTCATCATTTCATTAAAAAATTTAAATCAATTATTGCAATTGTTTCATTATTATTACCATTATTGAGTTGTAGTATTATTTTGCAATAATACTATAACCCAAAACAATAATAATATAATAACATAGAATAAAATAAGAATACTAACGATTTGTAAAATTATTAATTTTATATCATTATTCTAATTAGGATCGTTAATACTGTAATTATTACTGTTATAAAATAATAATTTTTGCATTATACTAACCAGAACAAATGATAAAAATGATGATGATACATAATAATACCAATAACAATATTTAACCACTAGCATTATTTTATTATACTTATACTTATTATTATTATTGGGTATTATTACACTATATAATAGATTTTTTGGCAATAATAATATCATTTAGATAATAATAATAATGAATATAATAATAATAATAAAAAAAAATAATAATAATAATAATAATAATACATTACTAATAATAATATATATAATAATAATAATTTTTCATAAATATTCAAATGTTATCTAAATTCGCTTTATTCTCACTTGTAATCATCATTATTGTTATGATTACTACAATTCTGTAATTATTATCATTACTACCCTAATAATTGCGAAATCACCAAAGAAATCGAAAAAAAAGTCATTTTGGAGTATACTCTCAAAAGGCTATATTTCGCTAGTTTTTGCCGCTTTTTCCGACTTTTGGGAATGTTTTTCTTATACCTTTTTTTATATTATATATGGGCACAATTCTTCTTATTATCATCATCATTATCATGATTATATCATTATTATTCGTTATCATCATCATCATCATCATTTAGCATTCCATTATCATCATCTTATCATCATTTATTGCAATATTATCATCATTATTGGCAATTGGTTATCATTATTATTGCAGTTATTTGAGTATAGAAATAGATTTTTGCAATAATACTAATACCACAACAATAATAATAGTAATACAATATAATAACAATAGTAACGATTTTATAATTATGATTTATATCATTATCTTAAATTAGTATCGTTATTACTGTAATTATTACTGTCATAATAATTATGTTTGCAATTATACTACCAGTACAATAATAATAATGATGATAATAACAATAATAATACTAATACAATATTATAACCACTAGCTTATTATTATTATACTTTACTTATTATTATTATTGTTATTATTACAGATATAAATCGCTTTTTTGGCAATAATAGTAATAATAATAATAATAAATAAGAATAATACTAATAATAATAATAATCGAATAATAATAATATAATAATATATATATAATAATACTATATTTCAATAATATTCAAAATGTTATGAAAATTCTCTTATTCTCAATTTTATCATCCTTATTGTTATGATTAATACAATTCTGGTAATTATTATCATTATTCCCCTGATATTGCCAGAAATCACCAAAGATCGAAAAAACTCATGTTGAGTATACTCTCAAAAGGCTATATTTCGCTACATTTTGCCGCTTTTTTTTTTTTTTTTTTCGACTTTTGGAATGTTTTCTTATACCTTTTTTATATTATATATGGACACAATTTCCTGTTTTTATCATCATCATTAATCAATAGATTATCATCATTATTTATCGTTATCATCATCATTATCCATCATTATCATCATTATCATCACATCTATCATCTTATTGCAATTATTATCATCATTTTTTGCAATTGTTTATCATTATTATTGTATTAATTGGAGTATAAGTATATATTTTTTTGCAATAATACTAATAACCACAACAATAATAATAGTAAATAACAATAATAATAACAATAATAACGATTTTCTAAATATTATTTATATCATTATCTTAATTATATCGTTATTTCGTGTATTATACGGTTATAATAATTATTTTTGCAATCATACTACCAGTACAATAATAATAATGCTGATAATAACATAATAATACTAATAACAATATTATAACCACTAGCCCATTATTATTATTACTCCCTATACTTATTATTATTATTGTATTATTACAGATATAATAGAATTTTTTGGACAATAATCTAATAATTTAAGATAATAGTAATAAAATAATAATATAATAATAATAATAATAATCATAATAATAATAATAATAATGCTAATAATAATAAGAATACTTATAATAATAATAATAAAATAATACATAAATGTTAATAATATTCCAAATGTTATCAAAATTCTGCTTTATTCTCACTTTTATCATTATTATTGTTATGATTAATACATTCTTGTAATTATTATCATTATTACCCAATAATTGCCGAATCACCAAAGAAATCGAACAAACGTCATTTTGGAGTTACTCTCAAAAGACTTTATTTCGCTATATTTTGCCGCATTTTTCGATTTTGGGAATGTTTTTTCTTATACTTTGTTTTATCTTATATATGGACACAATTCTTTATTATCCATATTATCATGATTATCATCATTATTATCGCTAGCATCAACATTATCATCATTATCAACATCATTTCATCATTATTTGCAATTATTAGCATCATTTTGCAATAGTTATCATTATTATTGCAATTATGGAGTTATAGAATATATTTTTTTGCAATAATAACTAATAACCCCACAATAATAATATTAAAAAATATAATATAATAATAACAATAATACATTTTATAATTATTATTTTATCATTATCTTAATTAGTATCGTTATTACTGTAATTATTACTGTTTATAATAATTATTTTTTTGGCAATTATACTACCAGTACAATAATAATAATGATGATACTAACAATAATAATACAATAACGAATATTATAACCACTACATTATTATTATTATACTTATACTTATTATTATTGATTGTTATTATTACAGATATAATATATTTTTTTGGCGAATAATACTAATAATTAAGATAATAGTAATAATAATAATAATAATAATTAATACTAAAATAATAATAATAATAATAATAATAATAATAATAATAATAATCTATAATATAATGAATAATAATTTTATTAAATTCAAATGTTATCAAAATTCTCTTTATTCCTCACTTTTAAATCATCATTATCGTATGATTTAATACAACAATTCTGGTAATTATTATCATTATTACGCCTAATAATTGCCGAAATCACCCAAAGAAATCGAAAACGTCATTTTGGAGGTATACTCTCAAAAGGCTATATTTCGCTAGAGGTGGCCGCTTTTCCGACTTTTGGAATGTTTTTCTTATAACCTTTTTTATATATAATATGGAACACAATTCCTGTTATTATCATCATCATTATCATGATTATCATCATTATTATCGGTAAATCATCATCATTATCATCATTATCATCATTATCTCATCATTATCATCATATTGGGCAATTGTTATCATATTATTGCAAATTATTGGAGTGTATTATATATTTTTGCATAAGCCTATAACCACAACATAATAATAGTATAACAATAATAATAACAATAATAACGATTTTTATAATTATTATTTATATCCTATCTTCATTATTCTCGTTATTACTGTAACTTATTACTGTTATAATAATTATTTTTGCAATTATACTACCAGTACAAATAATAATAATGATGAGAATAGCAATAATAATACCATAACAATATTATAACCACTAGCATTATTATTATTATACCTATACTTATTAATTATTATTGTTATTATTATCAGATATACTAAATTTTTTGGCAATAATACTAATACATTAAGATAATAGTATAATAATAATAATAATAATAATAATAATAATAATAATAATAATATTAATAATAAGAATAATTTTAATAATATTTCACATGTTATCACAATTCTCTTTTTTATTCTCACTTTTATCATCCTTATTGTTTGATTAATACATTCTGTAATTATTATCATTATTACCTAAAATTGCGAACTGCCAAAGAAATCGAAAAAACGTCATTTGGAGTATACTCTCAAAAGCTATAGTTCGCTAGATTTTGTGCCGCTTTTTCGACTTTATGGAATGGTTTTTCTTATACTCTTTTTTATATATAGTATGGACCCATTCTTGTATTATCATCATCATTATCATGAGTATCATCATTATTAAGCGTTATCATCATCATTAGTCATCATTATCAGCATTATCATCTCATTATCATCATTTATTGCAATTATTATTCAGTCATTATTGCATTGTTATCATTATTATTGGCAATTAATGGAGTGTTATAGAATATCTTTTTGCAATAATACTATACCACAACAATAATAATAGTAATACATAATAATAGCAATAATAAACCGATTTATCATGATTATTTATATCATTATCTTTTAATTAGTATCGTTATTACTGAAGTATTTACTGTTATAAAATTATTTTTGCAATTATACTACCAGTACAATAATAATAATGATGATAGTAACAATAATAATACTATAACAATATTATAGACCACTATCATTATTATTATTTATACTTATACTTATTATTGTTATTGTTTTATTACAGATATAATAGATTTTTTTGGCAATTACTAATAATTAAGATAATAGTAATAATAATAATAATAATAATATAATAATAATAAATAATAATCACAATAATAATAACAATAATAATAATAATTTTAATAATATTCAAATGTAACAAAAATTCTTCTTAATTCTCACGTTTATCATCATTATTGTTATGATTAATAAACATTCCTGTAATTATTATCATTTATTACCCTATCTGGCCGAAATACCAAAGAAATCGAACGTTCATTTTGGAGTAGACTCTCAAAGGCATATTTCGCTAGATTTTTGCGCTTTTTTCGACTTTTGGGAATGTTTTTTCGTTATACCTTTTTTATATTATATATGGATCAAAACAATTCCTGTTATTATCATCATCATTATCATGAGTATCATAATTAAAAAAAAATTATCGTTATCATCATTATCATCTTATCATCATTATCATCATCATTATCAATCATTTAATTGTAATGTATATCAACATTATTGGAAAATTTTTATCATTATTATTTCATTATTGAGTTATAGATTTTTTGGCAATAATACTAATAATTAAGATAATAGTAATAATAATAAATAATAATAATAATGATAATAATAATAATAATAATAATTTTGATAATATTCAAATGTTATCAAAATTATCGTTATTCTCACTTTTATCATCATTATTGTTATGATTAATACAATTCTGGTAATTATTATCATTATTACCCCAATAATTGCCGAAATCACCAAAGAAATCGAAAAAACGTCATTTTGGAGTTTACTCTCAAAAGGCTATATTTCGCTAGATTTTGCCGCTTTTTCGACTTATGGGAATGTTTTTCTTATACTTTTTTTATATTATATATGGACACAATTCCTGTTATTATCATCATCATTATCATGATTATCATCATTATTATCGTTATCATCATCATTATCATCATTATCATCATCATTATCATCATTATTGCAATTATTATCATCATTATTGCAATTATTATCATTATTATTGCAATTATTGGAGTTATAGTATATATTTTTGAAATAATACTAATAACCACAACAATAATAATAGTAATAACAATAATAATAACAATAATAAAGATTTTATAATTATTATTTATATCATTATCTTAATTAGTATCGTTATTACTGTAATTATTACTGTTATAATAATTATTTTTTGCTAATATTAACTACAGTACAAATAATAATAATGATGATAATAACAATAATAATACTAATAACAATATTATAACCACTAGCATTATTATTATTATACTTTATACTTATTATTATTATTGTTATTATTACCGATATAATAGATTTTTTTGGCAATAATACTAATAATGAAGATAATAGTAATAATAATAATAATAATAATAATAATAATAATAATAATAATAATAATAATAATAATAATAATAATAATAATAATAATAATAATAATAATAATAATAATAATTTTAATAATATTCAAATGTTATCAAAATTCTCTTTATTCTCACTTTTATCATCATTATTGTTATGATTAATACAATTCTGGTAATTATTATCATTATTACCCTAATAATGGCCGAAATCACCAAAGAAATCGAAAAAAACGTCATTTTGGAGAATACTCTCAAAAGGCTATATTTCGCTAGATTTTGCCGCTTTTTGACTTTTGGGAATGTTTTTCTTATACTTTTTTATATTATATATGGACACAATTCCTGTTATTATCATCATCATTATCATGATTATCATCATTATTATCGTTATCATCATCATTATCATCATTATCATCATCATTATCATCATTATTGCAATTATTATCATCATTATTGCAATTGTTATCATTATTATTGCAATTATTGGAGTTATAGTATATATTTTTGCAATAATACTAATAACCACAACAATAATAATAGTAATAACACTATTAATAACAATAATAACGATTTTATAATTATTATTTATATCATTATCTTAATTAGTATCGTTATTACTGTAATTATTACTGTTATAATAATTATTTTTGCAATTATACTACCAGTACAAATAATAATAATGATGATAATAACAATAATAATACTAATAACAATATTATAACCACTAGCATTATTATTATTATACTTATACTTATTATTATTATTGTTATTATTACAGATATAATAGATTTTTTGGCAATAATACTAATAATTAAGATAATAGTAATAATAATAATAATAATAATAATAATAATAATAATAATAATAATAATAATAATAATAATAATAATATTTTTAATAATATTCAAATGTTATCAAAATTCTCTTTATTCTCACTTTTATCATCATTATTGTTATGATTAATACAATTCTGGTAATTATTATCATTATTACCCTAATAATTGCCGAAATCACCAAAGAAATCGAAAAAACGTCATTTTGGAGTATACTCTCAAAAGGCTATATTTCGCTAGATTTTGCCGCTTTTTCGACTTTTGGGAATGTTTTTCTTATACCTTTTTTATATTATATATGGACACAATTCCTGTTATTATCATCATCATTATCATGATTATCATCATTATTATCGTTATCATCATCATTATCAATCAATTATCATCAATTATCATCTATTGCAATTATTCATCATTATTGCAATTGTTATCATTATTATTGCAATTATTGGAGTTATAGTATATATTTTGCAATAATACTAATACCACAACAATAATAATAGTAATAACAATAATAATAACAATAATAACGATTTTATAATTATATTTATATCATTATCTTAATTAGTATCGTTATTACTGTAATTATTACTGTTATAATAGATTTTTTGGCAATAATACTAATATTAGATATAGTAATAATAATAATAATAATAATAATAATAATAATAATAATAATAATAATAAATTTTTTATTTATAAATTTTAAATATTAATTTTAAATTCTTTTTTTATATCCTTGTAATTAATAATTTTATAAGTACCAAAATCGAAAAGCGAATCGAAAAGATTTGGATTCTCTGCTTATTGAATTTTCTCTTTTAATTTATGGAATTTTTTTTATTTTATATTATATATACACCATTTTTATATAATTTTTCATTATTATCTTTTATATCATCATTTCAATTTTCATCATTATCATTTATTTATTATTATCTTATGATTTATTTTAAATATTAAAAAATTTATAAAAAATAAAAAAATAAATTTAAAATTAATAAAAAATAATTTATTATTATTTATTTATCTAATTTTTATACTGATTAATTATATATATTTCAATATACTACATACAAAATAATAAATAGACAAAATATTTATTATATAAAAATTTTATATACTATTAAGTAGTTAATAATAAAATTTTGAATTATAAATAAAAATTTAAAATAATAATAATAATATTAATAATATAATTAATTTATTTAAAAAAAAATTTAAAAATAATTTTAAATATTAATTAAAATTCCATCCAATCAAATTTTGAATACTTCGGATATTCATTCCCTTCCTAAAGTAAAAAATTTTTAGTTCCAAATTTTTTTCCTTTTATTTGGAATTTTTCTTATCTTTTTATAATTACACTTTTATATCATAATTGTTATATATTATTTTATTATCATTTTATATCATTTCCCCCATATATTATAATTATAAATTATGGGAATTTATAATTTATTAATATTATTAGTACTATTTCAAAATAAAAAATATTAGTAATAAAATAATAATAATAAAAATTTATAATTAAATTTTTATTTTTTATTTTATTTTATATTCAAAAATTTTTAATATATAATAAATAATAAAATATAAAAAAAATATAATAAAATTTAAATATTTAATTATTTATCTATTTTTTTTTTTTGATATAAATTTTGAAATAAAATAAGAAAAAAAAAAAAAAAAAAAAAAAAAAAAAAAAAAAAAAAAAAAAAAAAAAAAAAAAAAAAAAAAAAAAAAAAAAAAAAAAAAAAAAAAAAAAAAAAAAAAAAAAAAAAAAAAAAAAAAAAAAAAAAAAAAAAAAAAAAAAAAAAAAAAAAAAAAAAAAAAAAAAAAAAAAAAAAAAAAAAAAAAAAATTGGGGAAAGTTTTTTCTTATACCTTTTTTATATTAATATGGACACAATTCCTGTTATTATCATCATCATTATCATGATTATCATCATTATTATCGTTATCATCATCATTATCATCATTATCATCATTATCATCATCATTATCATCATTTGCAATTGTTATCATTATTATTGCAATTATTGGAGTTGTAGTATATATTTTTGCAATAATACTAATAACCACAACAATAATAATAGTAATAACAATAATAATAACAATAATAACGATTTTATAATTATTATTTATATCATTATCTTAATTAGTATCGTTATTACTGTAATTATTACTGTTATAATAATTATTTTTGCAATTATACTACCAGTACAAATAATAATAATGATGATAATAACAATAATAATACCAATAACAATATTATAACCACTAGCATTATTATTATTATACCTATACTTATTATTATTATTGTTATTATTACAGATATAATAGATTTTTTGGCAATAATACTAATAATTAAGATAATAGTAATAATAATAATAATAATAATAATAATAATAATAATAATAATAAAATAATAATAATAATAATATAATAATAATAATAATAATTTTAATAATATTCAAATGTTATGAAAATTCTCTTTATTCTCACTTTTATCATCCTTATTGTTATGATTAATACAATTCTGGTAATTATTATCATTATTACCCTAATAATTGCCGAAATAGCCAAAGAAATCGAAAAAACGTCATTTTGGAGTATACTCTCAAAAGGCTATATTTCGCTAGATTTTGCCTCTTTTTCGACTTTATGGAATGTTTTTCTTATACCTTTTTTATATTATATATGGACACAATTCCTGTTATTATCATCATCATTATCATGATTATCATCATTATTATCGTTATCATCATCATTATCATCATTATCATCATTATCATCATCATTATCATCATTATTGCAATTATTATCATCATTATTGCAATTGTTATCATTATTATTGCAATTATTGGAGTTATAGAATATATTTTTGCAATAATACTAATAACCACAACAATAATAATAGTAATAACAATAATAATAACAATAATAACGATTTTATCATTATTATTTATATCATTATCTTAATTAGTATCGTTATTACTGTAATTATTACTGTTATAATAATTATTTTTGCAATTATACTACCAGTACAAATAATAATAATGATGATAGTAACAATAATAATACTAATAATAATATTATAACCACTAGCATTATTATTATTATACTTATGCTTATTATTGTTATTGTTATTATTACAGATATAATAGATTTTTTGGCAATAATACTAATAATTAAGATAATATAATAATAATAATAATAATAATAATAATAATAATAATAATAATAATAATAATAATAATAATAATAATAATAATAATTTTAATAATATTCAAATGTTATCAAAATTCTCTTTATTCTCACTTTTATCATCATTATTGTTATGATTAATACAATTCTGGTAATTATTATCATTATTACCCTAATAATGGCCGAAATCACCAAAGAAATCGAAAAAACGTCATTTTGGATTATACTCTCAAAAGGCTATATTTCGCTAGATTTTGCCGCTTTTTCGACTTTTGGGAATGTTTTTCTTATACCTTTTTTATATTATATATGGACACAATTCCTGTTATTATCATCATCATTATCATGATTATCATCATTATTATCGTTATCATCATTATCATCATTATCATCATTATCATCATCATTATCATCATTATTGTAATTTATATCATCATTATTGGAATTGTTATTACTGTAATTAATACTGTTATAATAATTATTTTTGCAATTATACTACCAGTACAAATAATAATAATGATGATAATAACAATAATAATACTAATAACAATATTATAACCACTAGCATTATTATTATTATACTTATACTTATTATTATTTTGTTCTTATTACAGATATAATAGATTTTTTTGCAAATAATACTAAAAATTAAGATAATGTAATAATAATAAATAATAATAATAATGATAATAATAATAATAAAAAATAATTTTGATAATATTCAAATGTTATCAAATTATCGTTATTCTCACTTTTATCATCATTATTGTTATGATTAATACAATTCTGGTAATTATTATCATTATTACCCCAATAATTGCCGAAATCACCAAAGAAATCGAAAAAACGTCATTTTGGAGTTTACTCTCAAAAGGCTATATTTCGCTAGATTTGCCGCTTTTTCGACTTTATGGGAATGTTTTTCTTTTACTTTTTTTATATTATATATGGACACAATTTATGTTATTATCATCATCATTATCATGATTATCATCATTATTATCGTTATCATCATCATTATCATCATTATCATCATCATTATCATCATTATTGCAATTATTATCATCATTATTGGAATTTTTATCATTATTATTTCAATTATTGGAGTTATAGTATATATTTTTGAAATAATACTACCAGTACAAATAATAATAATGATGATAATAACAATAATAATACTAATAACAATATTATAACCACTAGCATTATTATATTATACTTATACTTATTATTATTATTGTTATTATTACAGATATAATAGATTTTTGGCAATAATACTAATAATTAAGATAATAGTAATAATAATAATAATAATAATATAATAATAATAATAATAATAATATATAATAATAATAATAATAATAATATAATAATAATAATTTTAATAATATTCAAATGTTATCAAAATTCTCTTTATTCTCACTTTTATCATCATTATTGTTATGATTAATACAATTCTGGTAATTATTATCATTATTACCCTAATAATGGCCGAAATCACCAAAGAAATCGAAAAAACGTCATTTTGGAGAATACTCTCAAAAGGCTATATTTCGCTAGATTTTGCCGCTTTTTCGACTTTTGGGAATGTTTTTCTTATACCTTTTTTATATTATATATGGACACAATTCTTGTTATTATCATCATCATTATCATGATTATCATCATTATTATCGTTATCATCATCATTATCATCATTATCATCATCATTATCATCATTATTGCAATTATTATCATCATTATTGCAATTGTTATCATTATTATTGCAATTATTGGAGTTATAGTATATATTTTTGCAATAATACTAATAACCACAACAATAATAATAGTAATAACACTATTAATAACAATAATAACGATTTTATAATTATTATTTATATCATTATCTTAATTAGTATCGTTATTACTGTAATTATTACTGTTATAATAATTATTTTTGCAATTATACTACCAGTTTCAAATAATAATAAAGATGATATAAACAATAATAATACTAATAACAATATTATAACCACTAGCATTATTATTATTATACTATACTTATTATTATTATTGTTATTATTACAGATATAATAGATTTTTGGCAATAATACTAATAATTAAGATAATAGTAATAATAATAATAATAATAATAATGAATAATAGTAATAATAATAATAATAATAATAATAATAATAATAATATTTTAAAAATATTCAAATGTTATCAAAATCTCTTATTCTCACTTTTATCATCATTATTGTTATGATTAATACAATTTGGTAATTATTATCATTATTCCCTAATAATTGCCGAAATCACCAAGAAATCGAAAACGTCATTTGGAGTATACTTCAAAGGCTATATTTCGCTAGATTTGCCGCTTTTCGACTTTTGGAAATTTTTTTTTCTTATACCTTTTTATATTATTTTATGTTATCACAATTATG